>NW_012119821.1:3652755-3798945 GCF_000951035.1 Colobus angolensis palliatus | reverse complement strand
TTTTTTTTGGCTTCTTTCTTTTTTCCTCTCCCCTTCTCCGCTCGTCACTGGAGATGAACACATCGCGTTTGCATCCCAGAAAGTAGTCGCCGCGACTATTTCCCCCAAAGAGACAAGCACACATGTAGGAATGACAAAGGCTTGCGAAGGAGAGAGCGCAGCCCGCGGCCCGGAGAGATCCCCTCGATAATGGATTACTAAATGGGATACACGCTGTGCCATTCCGCTCCGAGCCCCGGCCGCCTGTCCGTCGATGCACCGAAAAGGTACGGCCCGGGCGCCCGGGCGCGCCCCACCTCCCGGGCAGCCGAACTCCAGCCTGAGGGTTCCGGGGCCGTGGCTAGCGCGTGCTGTCGGCTTTGTGGTGCCTGCGTTTTATTTTGTCTTGTGTCTCTGTTTCCCGAGCGTTGCCCGGTCCTAGAGGGGGAACCATGAGCCCTGCCTGCCTTTCCTCCAAGCCCTGCGCCCCAGAGTACGCCCGGCTACAAGTCGAGAGCTTTCCCACCCGCGTTGCGCACACGCCCGGCGCCGCCCCGGGCCGCGACGGCGCGTGTGGCTGTTACTCCCGGGGGTGTGTGTGTGCGAGACCCAAGGCTCATCCTCACGGCGGGCCAAGCAGGGAGCAGAGCGGGCTCTGGAGGGTGGGATTCTCGGAAGCTCCCTGGCCCGGTGTGGAAGGCGGGGGAAGGGGTTCTGCCCTCGAGGGCTGGAGGGGGTTGGGTAGAACAGCGCTGTTTTCGTCCAGTGCCAGGTGGGAGAAGGGGTTCCGCGGAGACGGTGTGGAAGCGGAGAGAATCTTTTGTTGTCGGTGTGGGGTCTGGGCTGGGCTCCGTGGAGTGCGAGAAACTTGTAATGGCCCTCGGCACCCGCGCGCCCTGTCTCTTGGTGAGATCCTGGCTCCTGTGGCCGCTGCCACCGGAGGTTCCAGGCTTTGTTTGCTCGAGTAAGTGTCCAGGAGCAGCCGTTCGGGTGACGCGGCGCCCCCGCCCTGGGTCCTGTTCTCCGCCGCAGCTCCCCACCCGAGCTGCAAGGATATAGCCCGTCGCGACTGCGTCCCTCGTGAGACACCGAGCCCTTTGCACCGGGCTGGCGCACGGTGCGCCCTCCTCCTAGATCAGCGCGGTCTCGCTCTGGAAAGATGACCCAGGAGGGGGAAGGGTGAGAGACCTGGCAGGAGATGGCCCTGGGTTTGAAACCCAGACAAGGGCTCTGTCCCGACTCCTCACGGTGCCCTAGGGCGCTGCCACGGGGGCAGTGGGGCGCTGGAGAGTAAGCGGGGCAGTGCCCACCCACCCTGCCTGATCCTGATGGGGCGGGAAGTGTCTCTTGTCCCGATTCTCCGCGTGTTGCTCAGCTCCTCGCTGTGGGAGATGGTGCAAAACAGGATCCTGAGGTCTCCTCCCTCCTCGCACGACCCAAGCGGTACGGGGGGGGCCAGGGAGCGGTCCCGTACTTGCGGACGTCGGGAAAGGAAACGGGATTCCGCTGTTTTTCCCGCTCCCTCGCCGCCCCTCCGCCCGGCGCCTCCTCCCACTTCACAGCGGCGGGGTCAGTAGACCAGGCGCTTCTGGAAAGTTTCCCTGAAAGCCAGGCGGCAGGCACGACCGGATTGGGGCTCAGCGTGTGCAGTCTGAGGGAAGCTAGCCCTGGAGGGAATCATGCGGCCGGCTCCGGATGCCGCTAGGAGCTAGACCCGGCCCTTTGGAGAGTGCAACGTCCTGGCCCGCAGTCCTCGCTGGACAAGTCGGGGAAGGGATGGCTGGGGAAGCAGGACCTGGAGGCAGGGGCGGCCACTGTGGACAGAGGCTGAGACGAAGGTGCGTGGGGACGCAGGCCGGGACTCGCTGGCTTGCAAACAGCCAGCTCCAAGCGCAGCATCCCGAGCCATCTGCGCGCCGCGCACGATTTCCCCGTGTGTCTATCCAGGGAGGGGCGAAGCAGAACCAGGTGTTCGTGGAGCGGGGCAGGAATGGGAGGCTGGAGGCGCTGTCTTCAGCGCCAGGGCAAGCACTTCCAGGGAGCCTCCGGCCTGCATCGCCATGGGGAGCCCTGCAGGCTGTTCCGCGTCGGTCTTTGAGGGAAAGGTGGCTGCTTTGGAACTGCGGTGGCCAGGCACAGCCACAGTGGGATCGCTCCTTTTTTTACGCTCAGCTTTTTTACGCTACTGAATGCGATCTGTGAAAGGTTTAAAACACAGGCGCGCAAGGACACACACACACGCACACACTCGCGCTTGTAGGCGCAACTTTCTTTACCTCAGATCTGAAAAGCCATTTAACCCACTTGCAGTGTTGCGCCAACAGGTCTCAGAAAAGCTATTTAATGCCCCCCAGCGCTGGCTGTTAAGTCTTTCCAGGATGGGAAGGTCGAGTGCCTTTGCCTTGTCTTTCTTTAGTCCTGAAATTGTTCGTCGTCATTCCCCTGGTGGACACATCTTGGGCATCGAGTCCGTGGAATGCTACAGTGATGGCGGGGAAGACTGGTGGTTTAATTAATGATTTAATTATGTTTTCTCCCCAAAGTAAAGATGCCTATGTTTTATTCTGAATGAAAATACTCTACACTTTTTTACACCATACCCAAATGGCTACCTGAGGTCAAGATGGCAAGAATTTTGTATGACTTTTTAATGCTGTGCTTAGTCTGCATGGAGCAGTTTTATGATTTACAGTAAGCTTTGATTAAACTACTCCAGGCACCAAAGTTAATTATTAACCTAACCTTAAATACAGTGGCAGAACTATGTCTCCACCTATTAACCTAAACTATCTATTAAAAAATAATTGCACTAGCTATTTGAATTTTGTTTACCCATGCTTGTGTGTATGGTAATTTTTATTTGAATCTTGAGTAACCCTTGCTCCCTGTTACTATTTTGGTTTTAGGGCGTTCTTGAATGAGGCACTTTGCAAACCAGTCTAAAGCAGAAAAGAACGAACATCAAATTTAAAATCTTACTCTTGTGTTATGAGTCATTTTTCAACTTGTTGTAAAGAAGCGTTCTGCTTTATTTATGTTTCTTATTTACAGTGTCTGTGGGTGGCAACCTTCCCCATATGTTAGGTTTTGCAGCTATCACCTTTTAGAGCTGTGCTACATTCTCAATAACACATATAATGCACATTTGTAAATGTTAAGCAGATACCGAAAATCATTTCTGAGGAGCCGTCAGCTGAATATACTTACTGGACATAACAACTACGCTTAAATAGGTTAAAATTTTGTAAGAATCAGTATAGAGCAGTCAAGTAAATGTCGAATGAATGAAACAGTTTTTCCACTCAGAGGACTTCTTTATTTTCCCTACAGTGAAAAAAAATATATGCCTTCAAGTGAGTGGTTATTACAAGGCATCAATAAGTGTACCTTTTTATTTACACACAAACACACACCCCTCAAGTTCTTCCAAAATCTAGTAAATGCTTTTTCCAACATTAAACACATATAGCAATTGTATTTTGAGTAGGCGAGTAACATTGCACTAGTGAAGTCTAATGTGTTGAATCAGAAGCATAGCGAGAATTAGGAAGACTGTTATCTTCACCAAATAAAAATAAGGCATCCAAATTAAGAACTTGTATTAGATTCAAAATAAGTAGTCATGCTTTAAAAGTAAATGGGTAGCTGCACTCCTATATGAAATGGAAGGAAAAATACTATTTTGAACCAGGAGTTAAGTCAGATAGTTTATTCTGTGTACATTGTGGTTCAGCTCTTTTCAGAACAGGACAAAAGAGTGATGATGGGATGAAAATTTTTTTAGAACTAGATTGCCAAGAGCTAATATAGTCTCTCCATCTTATTTGTTTGCAGGAAGGAATCACAGAACAAGCTAAGCTAATTGCAAATGCTTTAATTAGGCATCTGCCATTTGTGTAAGGCAATGCCTAGGAAAGCCTATCTCTGCACTGCCCCTCTCCACACCCTTCTTTATGTTTAGACAATTTTCTGTCCTCCTAGAGTAGACGAGTGCTCCTTGACGTATTTATATAGGAGCTTTGTGTTATGGCGGCCACATTTGCGCATGCTGAGAAAGTGATGCCTGGAAGCATTCTGCTGGGCCCTCCCATATCAGGACACCCCCCCCCCCCCCGACTCTCTTGGGATGCCTTGGAGCCAAGTTTTCGCTGAGATATTTCTATTTCAGTGTGAAGGCTTTTCTCATCTGCTTTAAAATGTGCTGCAAGAGCAACTGAGCTATTCTCTACTGGCAACCACATGGTTGCCTCTTGGGGATATGGTAAGGTAGAGAAAGGAGGGAGGCATTTAATCCCTTTGAAATGAGCAAATGAGATGTCATACCACACAAACCTCAAGGGGAGGAGTTCAGGACTTCTCACCATGGGACTGTTGCATATAGTCCATACACAAGGGTATCTTGCTTTGTGAAACAGATGAGCTCTTGCAAAACTTTATTACAATAATTCCATTTACACCAATAGAGGGTATCATATAAAACCATAATACACGATGATTCCCAAGTAACCTCTTCAGCTTAGACCTCTCTCCTGGACCTCACAAATAACCAGTGCTTAGTGGGTGGGCAGCTCCTCCTGAACCTAATAGAGATCTCAAATTTAGGTTTTAAAAAACCTAAGTCTGTATCTTTCTCCCCCATATCTGCCTTTCTCATGATCTTCTCCATCATAGTAAATGGCAACTCCATTCTTTGAGTTGCTGGCCTGAGTTTAGTTCTCCTTGAAGCTTCTGTCTCACACCTACATCCATCGTGGCTGCAATGCTGCTGGCTCCACCTTCGGAAGGCCTGCGGGCTTCCTTCAGGTGATCCTCCTCTGTGTGGCCCTCAAATTGGCCAAGCCATGGTCCTCTCCTGCTAGGTTTTCATGCCAGCTTCCCAACTAGCTTTCCTGCCTCTGCCCTTTTCTCAGTGCAACAGCCAAAACACAGCAGTGATTTTTTTCTTAAACTAAGCCCTATCAGATCACTACTCTGCTCAGATGATTTCCCATCTTATTCCAATAAAAGCCAAGTCCTTCCTTTGGTCGTTGCAGCCCCACATGATCTGCACTCAGGCTCCCGCCTCTCTCACCTCCACCCCTTGGGCTTCCTTGAATTTGTCAAGCATGGCATATACTTGGGGGCCTTTGCAAGGACTTACTCTTTCATGCCTTGGCATGGTTCCTTCCCCAGATAGCTCCATGATTTGCCTCTCACATTCTTCAGGTCTCTGTTCAGATGTCACTTTCTCAGTGAAGCCTTTTGATCCCCTTATTTACTTTACTCTTTCCCGCAGAACTCCCCACCGCTTGGCAGTCCTTATTTTTTTCTTAGCATTTTTCACAGTCTGACAAACTATATGTTGTCCTTGTTGATTTTCTGTCTTCCACTAGAACATAATGCCATAAGGATAGACATTTTTAGGTTTTATTCACTCTGGCACCTAAAACTGTGCCTGGCACATCATGGGCCATCCATAACAAGTGTTTGTTGAATGAATAAACAGTGAATCCTTTTTTGCAAACAACTAGTCTTTATTTTATCTATTTTGTCTGCCTTTTATATCATGTTTTTATCAAATGAGATACTTCATGCATGAACGTGTGTGTGTGTATTATCTTCCAAGCACATAGGTGGTATGGCTCATGCCTCATCAGTGGAACATTCACTGTGTTGTTTTTCCAGTTGTAGTGATGGATTGGAGCCTGTTCATTCCCACACTCTCACGCAGTCCCCTCCTGTGTCCAAGAGCACACATCTGTGAGACACCTGGTTGTAACTGGAGGGAGTCTGAGTTAGGTAAAATCAACTTGCCAAGAAACAGAGCTAAGAAGACAGCCAGCATTTATGGGGCTTGAGCTTTTGACCCTGGCCTCATTTGTTCTGCATTCTAACCACTGACCACAGAACGTTCTTGTTTGTTTGGAGTTTGCTAATAGTAGTTTTAAAATTCAACTTTCTGTCAGGAGAATATAGCATACTTTATTAACCCATATTTCTTCCCCGTCCCCGTACAGTGTATCTGCTGTCGAGGATCCTGCACTTGGAGTCAAGAAGACTTGGGTTCCAGACTCTTACTACCTTGGACAAATCACTTAACTTCTCTGAGGCTGCATCATTTTAACTGAAAATTGTGAATAGTAAACCTATTCTTCCCAACTTATAGGATTGCTGGGAGAATATGAAATCATGAATGTGAATGTATTTAGCGAAGTATTACATGCACTCTGGAAATTTGGGAAGTTTGATGTTAACCCCCTCTTTCCCACTCCAGACCCTGGATATAACAGAGATCCTACTTCATCTTCTAAATTATTTTTAGAAGAATATACACTGTTCATGTAGTTTTAGTGTAAATCACATCATGCAACTAAATAATATGTTTGAATTCATTGAAATTGTACAGTTCACTTAGCACATGGATAGCAACTTTATTAATTAGAACACCAACCATGTCAAGGAAACAAACATTGCTTTCAACATGATCATTAAATCAGGCAAGGTCATGGGAGTGCCACTCTGCCAGGAATTATTTTAAAAGTAAGATAATTGTTTTTGCTCAGTTAAATTCTGAAATAGTTCAAATCAATGTAATCATTAATGTAACACAGGTATGTCAGGGTGAACCAGGACTAGTAGAAGTTTCCATCTTTGCAGTAACAAGGCCAAATTCATTAGATTTTGTGGCATGAAGTTAATAAATGTGAAGGGACTGTTGGAGGGAATGTAGTGGACAGCTCTACAGGCATTGCTGAAGTCATGCTTTTTTGACAGACAATACCATGGATTTGTTTTGCCATTTACTAACAGTGGGACTTTAAGCCAGTTTCTTTTCTCCTTCAGTTTTCATTTGCAAAGTGCTTGTATGATGATAATGTTATGGTTTTGAGAAGAATAAATGTGATAACATCTGTAAAATTGCATAGCACAGTAACATCTGTAAAATGCATGTCACAATGCTGGGCACACAACAAGCAGTCATTCAACATAAGGTATTATTTTTACTTGAGTAAGAGTAGTTATGAAAAATGCCCTAGGAATGGATTTTGAAAAAGCAGATAGTGCCTTTATTGTGGGGGGCAGGGGAAATAGTACAAAAGGAAATGGCTCTGAATTTGTAATATAAAGAGATGATGCAAAAGGAAACAACCTTTGGACTAGAAATAAACATTCATACCATAAACAGGCCATAATGTCTTGGGTTTTAAGTTGAGGAACATGTGAACACGACACTTGCAGGGAAACAGGAAGCAGGGAAACTTTGGAATTTGAAATATCACACTCGAAACATGGAAAGAGAAAAGCACCATATATAAAAAATAATAATAATAACAAGCAGAGCCTTATATCAAATAGGAGCCCAAGGGATAGCTTTTTAAAAATGATAGCTGTCACTTATTAACATTTTAATAATAAAATGTACACTCTGCACCTACATTTAGAATCTGAAAGCAACCCATAATGACTATTTTAGGGATGAGTTGAATTCCCAAGGACCACACCTGTCTTAGGAGAGAAACCCGGCTGCTGATTGGAACCCTTGAGGAGGCTGTGGCTAGGCCTTCTGCAAGAAGGTCTTCAGGGTGGGCATGCATCTGCCAAGTCACTCTTCCCTGGCCAAGCTTGAAATCAGTTTGGGAGAGTGTGAATCTCCCAGCAAAAGCAAACTACTGCCTTCCACACCAAAGGCAGGAAATAATTGGCTGACCCCAGTAGAGATAGCAGTTATTCTACTGACAGACACACTACTACAAAACCTGAAATTTGATTCAAATGATAGTCATACAAGTTCTTATCCGTGAGAAAAAATCTGACTTCTTTTTTTTTTTTTTTTTTTTTTGAGAGGGAGTCTGGCTCTGTCGCCCAGGCTGGAGTGCAGTGGCCGGATCTCAGCTCACTGCAAGGTCCGCCTCCCAGGTTTACGCCATTCTCCTGCCTCAGCCTCCCAAGTAGCTGGGACTACAGGCGCCAGCCACCTCGCCCGGCTAGCTTTTTGTATTTTTTTAGTAGAGACGGGGTTTCACCGTGTTCGCCAGGATGGTCTCGAACTCCTGACCTCGTGATCTGCCCGTCTCGGCCTCCCAAAGTGCTGGGATTACAGGCTTGAGCCACCGCGCCCGGCCAAATCTGACTTCTAAAAGGCACAGCTGAAGGGGAAATAAATTGATGTTATCACCACAATTCCCTGCTACCATTGTGTTTTCTAGGAATGCCTCCATGGCTTAGAGTTACAGTTATTTTCATCTAGGAAATAAAATGTTCTCAAACTCTGTAAGTGGAAAGGGAATGGAAAGAGTGTGAGATAAATCAGTAATTAACATGCTGCAAGGACTGAAGTTTCAGATCCTTCTTAGCAGCCAGTATGGTGACTGTTGCTTTGAAAGTCTTGTTAGTAATAGATATTTCCTCATGCAGCCTTTAGACTTGAAGCTTTCTTTTAATATTCCTGGGTGCTTTCTAGGAATTTCCAACTAACCTATAATTGTCATCTGTAGAAAATTAAATTCAAAGAACCCATGCCAATTAAAAAAATTTAGCAGAAGAAGCTCTAAAATTGGTGCTGTTCACCCCTTTCTTAGCCCTTTTGCCCCTCTACGCTTCAAAGACCAGCCTTTGGCCATGATTTGATTTGAAGCATTTATAGAACAGAACAGGATCTGGCATTAAATACAATGAAAACATGCCATTGGAAAATAAACATTGTTAGAGACTGGGAAGAAATAAAGATTGTATTAATTATGGTTTAATGTTCTATGAGAGTTTTACAGACAAGCTCTCTGTGATGGATCCATTCTTCTTTCCCTGTTCCTATTCCTGATTTGTTTTTTAAAGAAGAATATTCAATCTTTTCATTAATATTGCAGCGACTTCAGCACTTCCCCGCCCCTCCCCCAGACTCCTACTGTCCTTGAATGAGGAAACTGAGAGAATACTGATTGAGCTGCTGAATGGAAATGTTCCCTTCCTGAAAATGGAATGCTTTACAAAAAATTGCATTCCACAAAGAAACACTCAAAACAATTCAACAACTGTCCCTCCGCCTTTCTACCCAGAGAGCCACTTGACTTCATTCACATATTTTGGTTTTTCAATGTGTTTGTTCTTAGGCCTCAAATACCCAGGTGGAAAACCATTCTATTAAGCCTTTCACTGTTTTAAAAACATGAGCATCTGAGTTTCTAAGGACATTCTCATTCCTGCATAGTGAGTGATAAATAGAAACCAAATTGTTTATGGCATTCTAAACTCAAGTATATGTGGCCGAATGGCAGTGGAGTTGATTTTTATAAGAATACTTGTTAATGGTTTTCGAGATGGATCCTGTGCTAATTCTTCTTGTATCATGAATGATGGCCTTAGCTAGACACTGTCGCTGGGATCTTCATCTATTAATCATGGAGGCTGCTTTCTTATTCGGTTGCCATAGTTTCAGTGCCTCAGATAGTGTTGGGGTGTCTTGGGAAAGGTTTGAGATATACTAGGGCTTGCAAGCCTTGCAGTTATTTTGGCAGTTGTGCTCTGAAAAACTGAAAACCGCTTCTCATATAATTCAGTGTTGGATTAAAAGAGACAACTTCTGAGAGTGTCTCCCTGGACCTTGTTATGTGCACATCCAGCTGATATTTACTCCAGGATTTGCCTCTTGCTCAGTCTTGCTGGAAAAAAATAAATAAATCAAAATACAGTCCAGAGGCTGATGTCACTTTCATATTTCAACAAGAAAGCAAAGGGGTGCAAACTCTTCCTTAAGTCTCTTCACAAATGTGGAGGTAAATGAGGGCATTCATGACTTTGCTTAAAATTTCAGCTTCATAATTTAGTTTTGGCTCTGCAGATTACTAAATAAATAAAATGACATCATGATTGCTGTGTGTTGTGTGTTATTTTGGCAATGGAAACATGTAGAGCTTTACTTCAGGTTTAACCTTTCCTTTTTTACACTTGACACTCATTGCTAAGGAGCTAGAGACCATTTTACTGTATTTTGCAACAAAAGGCACATACATTTTGGACGGTGGGTCTGCTGCTTTGTCAACTCTTGAATAGTATATGAACATTTTTCATTTATTTAATAATTTCAATATTTTGCTATTTTTTTTTTATGTTTGTGACTGTAGGGTTGATTAGAAAATGTTCTCCAGTGGTGTATACGTTGTGTGACTTGGTCAAGAAAGGATTTGGGGAGTAAATTGCTGTAAGAGGGTGATACACATACCCACATTCCAGTGATTTATGTGCTTCACGTGTGATGTAGAACACAGCTTGCTTCTGTTAGGGAAATTTGGCCTTGTATAACAGATAGTGGTACACTTCATGTTTCAGTTTCCATTTCTCAAGTGGACTTTCAAGGACTCCTACCAGTCTAAGCCAAGCAATTTAATTCCTTTGTAGATTAAAACATAAAACAATCTCACACTGGAAGCAAACAGTGCTGAATTCAAGACATATAAAGCATAAATGAAAATCTAGGCTGATTTAGAAGAAGAAACTTTGAATTCCTTACAAATGGGACTAATCTAGAAAATTAGTCATATTTTTTTCCTTTTTACTAGAAAATGACTAGTTTTTATTTCAGAGTGAGCTTCAAAGCAGCGTTTTAAATTTCTCCAGATCCAGCCTGCCAAAATTTTTGTGTAAGATCAACAAGAATTTTTAATGCACGTGCCTATTTTGTTGACCCATCCCTTACCCAACCACACTAAAGGATTGATTTTAGAGGCCAATAATGTGAAGTAAATTAAAAGGATAACATGGCCTTAATTGCTACTGGCTTCACCAGGCTTCTAGGCACCGGGATTTCTTGTGGAGAAATACTTTTAAGTGTCACAGCAGTTTTTGATCATGTGGTCTGGCTCACCCAGAAGCTTCAATTATCTCCCAGCCCTTCTCCACTTCCCCTCAGATATTTCCAAGAAGCAAAGAAAATGTGCATTTGTAAATTCAGTATTATGGACCCCTGATTATTTGGCAGGGTAAGAAAATAGGTTCTGTTCATTTTACCATATTCGCATAGGCTAAATGTTTAAACAACAAAAGACATGGAATGGAGGAGAACAGTGGGACTAAGATCAAAGCTTTGTTCATTAAAAAGAATTTTGTTGAATTGAGTTCATTCTCCTCTCAAATGATAACAAGATTGTGATTACTCTTGGGTGTCGGGTTAGACACAACATTGCACACGTAGCCTTAGGAAAAGTAAAGAGTACTTTTTGTGTGGATGTCAGTCAAATACAATGTGGACTTTAATTAACCTTAATTAATGATTTCTGATTACAGATTTTCTTTTGTATGCCTTGGAGGCTGTATTTAGGTAGAGTATTTTCAGCCAGTAGTGACATGAACTTGCTTCCTTTGTCTTGCCATGCAAACCACACTAGATTCTCATTACAATGAAAAGTGTGATTCTGCATCATTTCAGAATGGTCATACAAAGAATGAAATATTACTTGGGGAACAACTGAAATTTGTAAGTGGTGTGGAGTATTTGAATCTTCAGAGGAATCATTTCTAATTCTAAAGGAATTTACCTATCAAAATTGCTGATATTTACTGGCTTCTGGCTGGATTTGAGGCCATTCCTTCCAAAGATTGAATGAGATTTTAAGTGGTGCCCCTGTTCTTTCAAATAAAAGCATACTACAGAAGTGCTGGACCTAGTAGCATTTCCATTGTCCAAGTGTACCGTTTACAAAGTACTAAACATAACAACTAGGGAATATTGTAGACACTGTGGAGAATTGGGCATCTTTTTTTTTTTTTTCCATGAAGGCAATTTATTAACAGAAAATATTTTGAGGAGTTTTGTTCACAGATAGTGGCCACGGCGACCCCTCTTCCTGCGGGTGCTGTCAAAGGGGATGGGGGTGACGTCCTCAGTCCGCCCCATCTTCATACCGGAGGAGGCAAGGGCTCTGAGGGCCGACTGGGCCCCAGGTCCGGGGGTCTTGGTCCTATTTCCTCCTGTGGCCTGGAGTTTGATGTGTAAGGCAGTGATACCCAGTTCCTTGCACCTCTGAGCCGCATCCTGGGCAGCCAACATAGCAGCATATGACGAGGATTCGTCGCAGTCTGCCTTCACCTTCATCCCACCAGTCACACGGCAGATCTTTGCCAGAAAGATCAGTGACATGGACAAAAGTGTCATTGAAGGATGCAACGATATAGCAGACACCAAATACGTTTTCTCCTTCAGCCACCTGAGGTCAGAGGCTGATGACCTGTTCCTTTTCCTTCCCCTTTCGAGGTGCCATTTCTGCACGTTGTCTCCACACCGGAAAGAGTGGGCCTTATTTTTGATTAAAAGTACTTTTTCCTGTGTCATGAGTTTTAGAACAGATATCAAAAACCTGAATAAGGATGTTAATGTGCTATTTACATTCAACTTTTTAACTAGAGGTCTAATAAAGGCTAGATATATTAATGCCAATTTATGAATTAAATTTCTCTGTGAACAATTATTTTGTAGCTTATACAAAACCCTAATAGCATATAACCCATCTAGTTTAGTGTAATTATGCTTATGAATTATAAATGCTTAGCTTTTACAATTAGACTTACCGATCTGTAGGCACCTTAATGAGAAATTACCGAAATTAAATTGATTCATAATATTTGCTGTACTGTGTTCCAGGGTAGTGGTTATCTAAAATAATTTTTAGAGTATGTATCTGACTGCATGCAGTATGGCTTTACTTTTAATAGGAAAAGAGTCCTCTCTGTTGCATGACCCCGCCTTTGTCCAAGGAGGAGATGTCAAAAGTTAGAAAGAGCAGAGTGGGCCGGGCGCGGTGGCTCAAGCCTGTAATCCCAGCACTTTGGGAGGCCGAGACGGGTGGATCACGAGGTCAGGAGATCGAGACCATCCTGGCTAACACGGTGAAACCCCGTCTCTACTAAAAAAATACAAAAAACTAGCCCAGCGCGGTGGCGGGCGCCTGTAGTCCCAGCTACTCAGGAGGCTGAGGCAGGAGAATGGCCTTAATCCCGGGAGGCGGAGCTTGCAGTGAGTGGATATCGCGCCACTGCACTCCAGCACTCCAGCCTGGGTGACAGCGTCAGACTCCGTCTCAAAAAAAAAAAAAAAAAAAAAGAAAGAGCAGAGTAGTTTCAAATGTAGCCAAGAGAAAAGGTAACACATCTTTTGGATACATTTTTTTAATTATAAAGGGATGTTCAGAGTACAGGGAAAGGTTTCTATTAAAAAGTCAACTTTTATCTACAAGGTGTTTCCTCTCATTTGTGATGAGGGGAAGTTCAACATGTTCAATATGCTGGTTAATTAATTCTCCAGGGATATCTCCGAGTGTGATGCTTTCGTTCTCATATTTTGTTGTGTCCAAAACACAAAACCTGTTAATATTGCCCAAACACATCCGTTCCCAAGAATTAAAAGGACAATGTAATTGCCTTTGCTGCTAGAAAACAGCTACATCGAGTTCTCCAGCAGATCGTCCCACATGCCAGGTGTGCCAGACAAGCCTTTGAAATGTTGTGAATAACTTGACATTATCACATTGTTATTGAAATGCAAATTCTGTGTAGAACATGAAAGAGTTTTAAATGTACGAATAGGACAATGCAAGTCGTCAACCATACTTAGTCTTAACTTGCCTGTTCTGTGAAAAGTAATCATAATGTATTTGCATCTTTTATTGTTTTTCCTTGGCCATGTTTAAAGTGCTCAACATACCTTCCTGGGTGGCACCTTGTTGGGGAAAGAACAGATTGGCTCCCAGCTTTGAGGTGTTTAGATAGGGCTGTTCTGCCCAGGAAGGAGATACGTTTCCCCAAATTAGTCTTGCTGTGTTCTACAATATAATTAGACGTCAGGCTTACTGACTGTATTTAATGGTGTTATTATTAACAATAAAGACTATTTATATAGTGCTTGTATTTTTCAAAGTGTGTTTATAAACATTGCCTTATTTCGTCTTATCACAACCCTCCAGGTTAGGCAGGATAGGTATTATTACACCCAATTTAAAGATGAGATAACAGGTTCAAAGAGGTCAAGTAATTTGCCTAAGAGCACACCTCTGGTAAGGGAAGGGCCTGGACAAGGTCTCATACCATATGAATCTGAGTTTTGTGCTCCTCCATATCGCTGTGTTGTTTACTCAGTATTTAAAATTTAAAAAGTATTAAAATTGCCCAATCCTAGTTGTTCTCACATGGCTCCTATTACACAGAAGTGAATCCTGACACAGAACAAGTTTAGAAGTAGCTTTTTGAGGATTTCATCTGAGGCTTTAGTGCAACCGGGACCTAAATTCCGACTTCTCAGTGAAATACCATTGCTGGGAGGGGACACTCACTGTCTCTGGAGGTTCCTAGAGTCTTGAGTCAAAGTCACCCTAAGAGATATCAAATGGCAAATGGTAGGTGATTTTATTTGGGATTCTAGTCCTATTTTATGGTCGGGATAAAAATAAATAGTTACATAAGGGTGGCAGTTTTGACCCTGGCACAGGGTAGAACTGGAGGGACAGAAGTTTGAATTAGATACTCTGTCAGGAATATCCTCCTGGGACTTGCAACTCATACCTATAAAACAAACACGTTTTTAGCAAGGAATGAAATAGGCTGCATGGTACAACCTAAGTGAATCTTCCCTCTGACAAAGGTCATTGTACTCTGGTTCAGGTTACTAGATCTAGTGAAAGCAGCAGCTCAATTTAATTCAATAGATAATATATTTAGCACCTACTTTTGGCAAGGAAAAGTTCTACACACTGCAGAGAGGCAGCGATGAACTAGTTCAGAATTTATTGCTTGCGTACCTACTGTAGGCCCACATTTTAGTGAAGAAGGTAGAGATGTGAAAAATCTTTCTAGTGTAAGGTCTGACTATTCTCTGTCCCAAATGCAGAATGCAGAAGATGCTAAGAAGGCCAAAAGTGGCTCTGTCCAGCTGGGAGATCAGGCTGGGCTCCATGGAAGGAGGAAGCATTGCAATTGCGGAGTGAGGTCTCCGTATTTGGGAGGCAAGGGGGAGGAGGAACAGTGGGGTGAAGGGAAAGGCAGGAGCAAGGCCCAGAGATGGGGAATGTGGGACTTGGCCCCTGAACAGCAAGGGGCCCTCCTGGTGACTGGAGCATAGGGACAACGTGATGTGGGGAAGCCCTGAAGACAGAGGAGGCATTGAGGCAGCTTGTGGAGGGTTCTGCCCAGGGTGCTGCAGGTGGCTGAAGCTTTTCAGCAAGAGGATGATGTCACCAGATATGTGTTTTAGAAGTATAAATCTGCTAGGACTGTGAGTGGAAAAAGGAAACAGATTTTGGTACAGCCAACAGGATTTGGGGCCAGTTGGATGTGTGGGGTAAGGGAGGGGAAGGAGTAAAAAATGGTTCCAAAGTATCACTTCTGGGGAGCTGAGTGGATGGTTGTGGCACTGGCCAGGACAGGAACGCAGGTTTAACTGCTGTCATAAACCGTATTTAAGTGACACATCATAAGCACAACACCAAAGTCCAACACCTAGTTGCAACGCTCTTGTATTGGTCGGAACTCCGAGAGCACACCAACAAACAACACAAGTCGGTGTGGAGCAATGCGCTGTTTTCATGAGCGCCTGTCTGCAGACGCGCTAAGGCCTAAAATGGCGTCAGCCCCAAATGAGGACGGGGCAGGGGTTTTATAGTCTCCTCTAAACAGGAAGTGTCCCAGTCTGACGTAATTGCTACGTGATGCCCTGACGGCCTCTCAATCTCAGGCGGGTAACGATCTTCCGGCCAGCGCTCTCCTGCCGCTAGCTGGGTGACGCAAGCTGCTGGCGCACTGGGACTGGGCCCGAGGAGGGAGGGGTTATTCATCCTCCCAAGCTTTCAGGCGGGGGAGGGGAGAATCTTTCACTAGTCCTAATGTGCTCACCCTCAGCTCTTCACAAAGAGTGCTGAAGTTTTTAAGATTGACTATGTTTGAACTGTCGCCATTTGATCTGGCAGTTGGGACCACTGTCTTCAACCTTAGGGAGATTCATACCATAATGTGAGGTGGCTAACACGAGGGAGACGGAAAGCACATTCATTGCATCTGTAAAAACCACTGTTACAAACGGGCAGGAGGACCAAGCGCGAAATGGTCTGTTCATGTAAAAATCGGGACATATATGGAGCCACCTAGTTCCTGTTTATTTCATTCCAAACAATTTTACTTTATGAAAGTTTTTAAATTCTGAAATTAGATATACATGTGTTCTCCCTCTCACCCCATCTCAATACTGGGCATATTTATATGAGTATGTCTCTCTTAAATTGCCACGTGCAACTGAGATGTTACAGATGATGTAATTCACGAAACACAAGGCTTAAATTGTGTTGATTTAATAAGACCGTGTTAATCAGACAGGCCTTTTTTTTTCTTTTTTTGCTGCATTGTGCTAAAATTGAACACCGCTTATATAGTGGATAGGAAAATGTGTTCAGTGATATTTTACTTACGAATAAGTAAATCTTCATTGCATAGATGATTGGGGAATCACAAATTTCATTTTATGGTTTCAACCTTTAGATAAGTGTTGATACGGTACAGTTGTCCAGAAGAATTTTTTGATGTCTCTACTAGTTTAGCTACTACTTATACTATTTAAAAGAATCCTTAAATGATGGATATTCTCTAATGCATGCGGGGCTTAAAACCTAGATGATGGATTGGTAGGTGCAGCAAACCACCATGGCACATGTATACCTATGTAACAGCCCTGTACGTTTAGCACATGTATCCCAGGACTTAGAGCAAAATAAAAATTAAAAAAGATGGGGATTCTATATTTATCTTTCATGTTGCATTTTTCTTTGTGGGGTTTCTAAATAAAACTTGTAACATGAATGTTTTTATTCTCATTCTGTATTTTAAAAAGAAGCTGAGTAACAAAAGGAAAACAAAACAGGATTGGAAAAATCAACTATTTTCAAGGGGCTTTAACAAACCGAATATCTAGAAAGGTTCTAGCGAACCTTTATGAAACTGTTTGCTTGGATGTCTTATTTTAAAGGCATGTTAGAAGTAAAAATTAAGGAATGATTTGATTTTTAAAAAATGTTGGGACACTGTATTTGAGTTGGTATCATAATGCTGAGAAACCAAATTATAGATTATTTATCTATTACATGCCACATTATTGCATAGTTGTGCTATCGCTTGTTTCAAACTTTACTTGGAGGCTGCCCTCTAGTGTTACTGAATCTCAGCACAGGCACTTTTGTTTAGATCCCATGAAAGGTGACAAAACACACAGAGGATGCTACCATCTAGTCAGCAGCTAGATTGTTAAGTTTATGATACATAGTTTGAAAGATTTTGAATAAATTAAAATGTGCACATCACCGGTGCTCTTGATGGCATAGAAGACAACATCAGAAAAAACACACACCGATGACTGTGAATTGAAGCCATATCCGGAATACGAAGTCTAACACAGGTTTTAGGACTACCTTAACCAATTAACTTCACTTTTATTTTCTATTTTTTATGTGCAAAAAAGCTACATGTGATAAAATAAGCTCTGTCTAAATAAGGCTGTAAGAACTTCTTCAGTTAGTTTAAATAAAAATTACAAGTATTAAGAAAAGCACTTTGGGAGGCCAAAGCAAGCCAGTTGCTTGAGGCCAGGAGTTTGAGATAAGCCTGGGCAACATGGTGAAACCCCATCTGTACTAAAACTACAAAAATTAGCCAGGAGTGGTGTCTCACACCTGTAATCCCAGCAACTTGGGAGACTGAGGCACGACAATCGCTTGAACCCAGGAGGTGGAGATTGTGCCACTGCACTGCAGCCTGGGGACAGAGTGAGACTCTCTCAAAACACAAAAAGAAAAGTATTTCAGCCACCATTGGGTGGGGTGTGTTTGACCACACAGCCTCAAAGTTTATGATATAATTAGTCCTCAGAGAAGAGTTCTCAAACTTCAACACATTTTTCTATTCCAAACCTTCAAAGAGTAGATCCAAGCACTTTAAAGATTATTCTCTAAAGATATTAAGAAGAGAAGCACACCCGCAACCTAAACGGTGGTGTTAAGTACTTTTCTGACAATAGTGCCAACTCTGCTTTTTCTTGGATGAAGAGTAAGCATACACCAGAGTCTGCAGAAAGTTGGGAGAGTAAATTTCAGACACAGTAGCTATTTTTTGCATGTATAATGATGGCATTCTCAGTGGATTATGAAGGTAACGTTGCAACACTCCAAGTACATCCAGCTCACAGCAGCAGAGTGACTGACATGTGTTCTATAAAAATGGTTACTGGTAACAGTGATTTTCCAGTTTTGAAACTCAGATCAGGAAGAACAACTAAA
Organism: Colobus angolensis palliatus; assembly: GCF_000951035.1. Classification (NCBI taxonomy): domain Eukaryota; kingdom Metazoa; phylum Chordata; class Mammalia; order Primates; family Cercopithecidae; genus Colobus; species Colobus angolensis. Next base: position 3,780,691 of record NW_012119821.1, on the reverse strand, counting down.
ACCATATTAGTGCTAGACACACACAAAATGAAGCTGAACACCAAAATGACACTTGGAAGTCAGCTTTTCTTTGAGAGGGGTGTTATGATAGAGTAATTAAAAAGTATGGGCTCTGGAGGTTGCTATTCTATTGGCTGTGAGATCTTGGGAACATTACTTAACATCTCTGTGCCTCGTATTCATCATCTGTAAAGGGGAAATACTAATGGCACCTACCTCATAAAGGGAGTCTGATGATTAAATGAAACAGTATGCACCAGAATGATGTCTGGTACAATAAAAATTAGCTATTAATATTTGACACCAAATCCTCCTAATATAATTAGATAAATTCAATGTTTTTGTCACCAGCAGGATATGGATTCTTGACAAGTAAAACTAAAAAGACAGGACGATGAGGAGATGATAGTGTCCAGATGAATCTTTCTGTCAGTTTCTGTCTCTATGTTCTTTTGTGTGTCAGAGCTTGGTTTAAAATAACTGAGTAAATAATCATGATTTCATGTTATTTAGGAAATATATTACATGCCTACCATGTGCGGAGAGCTAAATTAGATCCTATTGGATATTTCTAAAATATTAAATAAGGCATTAGGGGTTAGGTGACTGCGTTTTGCTACAGTTTTTATTTGCCTTTGTTGGGTCCAGTGCCCAGTTAGGAGCCTATGTTTATCAGGCCCATGATGGCCTGAGCTATAGCCTTCCTGTCTTCTGTTCTCAGAGGAAGAAACTCTGAGGTCATAATATCAAGTGTTTCCTCACTGGGTGAGTTTTCTGAATGCAGTGTTTAGATTGTAGGTAATGTAGATTGTGTATTTGGAAACACAGTACTCAGGAATTTTCACTAACAAAGAGGGCCCAAAGATCTCTGTTAATTAATTAGATTTTTTTAAAAATATGTATTTATCTTTTAGAGACTGGTCTCCTTCTGTTGCCCAAGCTGAAGTGTAGTGGCATGGCATGATCATAGCTTACTGCAGCCTCGAGCTCCTGGGCTCAAGTAATCTTCCTGAGTAGTTGGGATTACAGGTGCACACTGAGCCTGGATAATTTTTACAATTTTTTTTTTTTTTTGGAAAGGGGGTCTTGCCATGTTGCTCAGGCTAGTCCAGAACTCCTGGCTTCAAGTGGCCCTCCTGCCTCAGCCTCCCAAGTAGCTGGGATTACAGGCATGAGCCACTGCACCTGGCTCTGTTAACTTAATGTTTGACTCAAAACCAATGTATAGATACAAACAAGTTTATTTTGTATAATAAAACTTTGTTATATGTGGCATTAACTACTTGTACCAATAAACTGAATTGTCAAATTGAGTCATGGGCTTTAAACACTTGTCCTTCACAAAATCAAATAGTTGAACCACTAAACAGCAAAGTGGGTAATTTGGAAAGTAAAGCCCTATTCTGAGCCTGCCTTCCCCCCTACTTCACTGAGGTGTAATGAGGGGATAGAAAAGAAGTTGGGTGAGTCAAGAAGAGAAACAAGGGCTGAACTGATCATTAGCTCTCAAGCAAACAAGAGTTAATTGTGGCTTTATCCATTCCAGTTTACTCGGGTGGGCAGAACCTGATTCACAAAAATAAGGACCTTGTTGGTCAGGGGTTAGGGAATGTGCTAACAAGAGCTTGTCCAGACTGGGTGTCTCTGGAGCTGGATAATGGGAACTGGGGCCCCTCCTTCCCAGTAGCAGAGAGGATTGTGTTCATTTGGTATTCACCCAAAGTCAGAACCATCTGACAGCTGTTTGGTGTTTCTTGTGAAATGGACTTGGGCCCTGACCAGATGCTAGTGGACAGATGTTCACAACACAAAAACCTTCATCAAAATAGGCACTAATTGGCACCCTCCTGACAACTCAACAAATAAGACAGGAATGGGCTGCATCTGCTGTTGACCGTCTCAATGCCCAAGCCTGCCTCTCCTGGCTTAGGGAGGAGGCCCTGTTGGGAAACTGAGTTTCCTCCATAGCCAGGGATTTTTGGTTCCAGGGCTTCTTGACATGAAACTCCCAAAAGGTATTGAATATTTGTTTTATATGTATATATGCTTGTATGTGTGTACTTAATTGAAACCTTTTAAGAAGGTAGGCCAAGGAAGGATCATTTGCACTTCACCACCCACCTCTCACCAAGGCAAGTCTTAAAATGCAGAATCTTCTCCACAAAGTTGGTTGCTATGCAGTACTTTTTGAACAAATACTTTATACAAATTGTTACATATTATCTTCATATGAACCCTTCCAAATAAATGTGTGTATTGTATTTTATCTGTGATGTAGTTTTGTGGAAACATTTTTGTTAAATGGATATTAAAAACCTAAAACTGTTTTAAAGTGGATATTTCAGGGGCAAACTGATGACTATGCCCCATAAATCATTAGATAGGGCTTGCTCCTACTTGTACAGGATACAATTAAGTTTGATTTCAACAGTTCAACTATCTTTTTAGTGCCTGAGACACTTTTTGAGTAAGCATTCTCTCCTCTTTTTTTTCCTCTCAATTTTGCAAGTTGGGAACAAACTCTAACTCCTGGCTTATTATTAATACCGTTGGAATCCGTTACCCATCTATGTACTGGCAAATAATAATTCTTTCTAAGGCAGGATGTAGTTTTACAATGTATGGTTTAAAACACCTTTACTGATGCTACTGTTTATTACTGTTTATTACAGTAGAAAGCCCTTTCCTACTACAGGGCTCTCTGTGGCCCTCCTCCCATCATCACCCATTGAAGTCTTCTTTTTCCCACTCCTCTCCAGAAATACAGATTTAAGAACGATCCATCCAGCCTCCACTACAGATATTTCCAAAACACAATCTGTATTAACCCAGCTAAGGCTGGACACATTTCACCAGTCATTTCTATAATTACTTATTTAAAAAAAAAATGATAGATGTGGTTGCTATATCATATGGACTGTGAGAAACTCTCTTATCATGGTACTATTCATCCTGGTTGAAAGGATGTTGGTTTTTTTCCCCCTAACATCTCACTCAGGATTTCTCTGGACCAGGAATCCACTCCCTCTTTCCCATTCTCTAGTGTGGCTCCTGCCCCTTTGAATGAAAGGCTGCTCTGACTAAAGGAGCTAGAATATGCCCAGCAACCAAGTCCGGGTACTATTGAGTCCATTGTTTGCTCCCAGCACTGTGGAGCCAAATCTCATTTTATAGCACAGTGTGTTCTAGGAATTCCACTTCATCAGTACAACAGACCTTCTCTAATGCCTTCCTATTTTCCCCATTTGCTGCTGTCACAGGCAGCGCCACACAGTCCTGCGGCAGGCAATTATAATTCACTTCTCTCCAAGGCTCTGCTCTCCCCCTTTTGCAAGGGACCACAAGGCATCAGCTGCCATATTAAATAGACTCTAATGACACCAAGTGTGAGCCGCCAGAGCTGTGGTTGTGATGGTGTGTTTAAGATTTAATCCCTTTGAGGGACTGAACCTGGAGTTCAGAGGTAGTTTCACCGAGGTTTATAAGAAATTTCACTAAGATCATACTTAATGGATTTTCAAGTACTGAAACGTATTTGTGTTTAAAGTGAATATATTAATAAAACTTTCCGAACACAGTCACAAAAAATAGATCTGATAAAAAGTTATGTAATGTATTATTCAAAGTAATAGAATGTAGTTGTCTAATAATAATATATGTGCATATGTGCTGTATGCACTCATTCTCCCTCTGTAGTTTTCTAAGCAGTTCGCTTTTTTCTAAATGGAGAAGTGTCCTTTGGTGACTCACAAGGATTCTGGGGAATGAGCGAATGCTCCCTAGAGCACGGCCAGCTCCTCCTGGGCCCTTGTCTGTGCCAGGAGATGCTTTTCTCCTGGAGACAGGATCGCCATCATTAGTAACTTATCCCTACACCCAATCCATAAAAAATTTTACTCTTTAAAATGTTCCAGCGTAGTTTGGCAATGGTGGAATGAAAATGTATTCGTTTTTGTCACATCTGGCAACGTTTTGGCAACACTTATGAAATTATTTTCTATTGAATTTGTAAAAGTGCCCCATTAGTAACACTTCCTGTAAGTGTAAATAAGCTTTCCCATAGCTGTCCCCTCACCAGAATAGATCGGTTTTGAACCTTCCTGCCGGTAGAGAGGATGTGGCCTGATGCTCCCTCCAAGACGGTGGCTGTCTCACCTTCATACTGCCCGGGCCGCTTAACTAAATTGCTCCATGGCCTCATGTAGCTATGCTGAAGGAGGAGAAGAGCGTCCCATTAATGAACCCAGAGTATTTCATTTATTACCAAAGCATTAGTTGACCCAGAGAGTGACCAAGTAATTAGTGTAAAGTTTTGCAGAGCTTTTCAATATGCACCATCTCATTTCATTCCTATAGTCCTCTATGGCACCTGCCTTTACCCTGGCTTGGAAAAATAGAACTTCCCCTCTTGACTAAAAAGATAGTCTGTGTAAAGTTATGTGTTTTATCACTTTACCCAAATATTGTTCTTTGCAATTTTCAGCTTAACAAATGAAAACATACTAAAAAAAGTGGTTGACTACAAAATCCTTTTTTAAAAGAAATGTGTACATCAGAGGAAGCCTTTAGGCCATAAATACTGTTATTTTATACATTCTAGGACATTTTAAAGAGCAGGAATAAGCCTGTAGCTCACCTTGCAGTGCTCTCCAGGTTAATCAGTGATTCTCTGACTGGTGTCAGTGACATTAGGTGGGTAGTGATTGGCATGCCTGTATTTTCCTTTGTCACCATTTCTTCAGGTTAATGTAGAAAACTGCAGTCAGAATCTACAGACAAAATCCTGTGACTTGCTCTCAGGAGAATCCTTGTGACAAACATCTGGCAGATATGTTTGAAAGTCCTCTGATAGCTGTCAGAAAGTTGATGGCTCCTGATACGTTACGTTGTCAGTCCAGACACACTAATTCTTTAGTGGGATTATTGATGTTGTTGTAGCACATCTGCGTTTAATTGCAGACAGGAAGCTGAAAGAGAAAGCTTCTTGTGATTACAACCTCTGAGATACCTATTACATCTGAACTTAACAATCAGGTCACAACTTAGTGGTGGATGGGAAGGAAAAGATGTGCATGGGTGAAGAGACTGAATGTCACTGATGACTTGCAGAGAAGCCAGCACCTGGGTTCAAATCCACCACTCTCTAGCTCCTTGGGCCTCAGTTTCCTCCTCTGTAAAATGGAATAGTAATAGCATCTGCCTCATAGTGTTGCTGTGAGGATTAAATTAGTCCATATGTATACATTCCCTTGAGTGCCCATTACATCATAAGCACTAGGTAAGTGTTTCCTATTTTTACGTTTCCCCCCAAATCTTCTGCTTTGTAAAGGTAAATCTTCTGCTGATAGAAGATGAGCTGCAAAGAGTGTGTGTGTGTGTGTGTGTGTGTGTGCGCGCGCTACAGACTTTCTATCATGCAGGATTGATTCTACACTTTAATTGTAACATGGGCATATTTGACTTTGTTGCTTACCTTATCCATTTTGACACCTCCCCTACTCTCACAGCCCCTGCATGTCGCTCGCTTCCTCTACTTTTCCCCTTCAGATTATTTCACCCATGTTCTATTTGGTCATGACCTGTACTTTTACCTCATCTAAGTGATGCTTTATGAATTCCATAAAGTCACTCATCTTTGAGGACCCCAAGAACAGAAACTATTCCCTAATGATCCTTTTGTGCAGTGTTAGTTGTTGAATGTGCTAACGGATGCCAGCGTTTGAAACTGGTACTGATCTATGACCTCTTTTGACAATGGTAGATTCCTATAGTTTAGAGTGAGAATTTTAGGCATGAGGCTGCTTGAGGGACTGGGTTGCCCAAAACAAACCTGATCTCCAGGGTTGAAGTTTGGGCATCTATGAGTCAATGCCCATCAGGTGATTGTGATGATCAGTCAATATTAGAAGCCTCTGATTTAATTAATCATCCTGAAAATAATGTTCCTTATGTGTAAGATTATTAGAAAGCCAAGCTTTTCTCTCAGAGTTTTGGTGCAGATCAAATGATGTCCTGTTTTTACAAAGCCTGAAGCCCAGGTAAACCTAAGGCACTGTTATTACTGTTATTTACTGCAGAGCACCTGGGTGCTGTGGAAGGTCCCCCTCTACAGGGTGCAGAGATGTCCACTGGGCACATGCTGACAGATCCTTCAAAAAATGATAATTAAAGAAGATTAGATCAACATTTCTGGGAAAATCATCTCTTTTGCCCTCTCATTTGTTCAGTAAACCCAGTTAAAGGCAAAGTTTCCAGCCCTCAGAGCCTACCATGGGATTCCTGTATCATTAGCTATTGTTAACATTAGCACTTTCGGAGTATTATTTCACAGACATGGTTTCAATGTCCAGAACCCACAGGTGGAGAAATGGGTGTCAGATAACCTTAGAGAGGATCATTTTCTTGGTAATCTCTCCTTTCTTAAAATAATCTAGAGATGGCTGACAAAGTGAAATTTGTGACTAACCTTCAGTAGATACGTTGATTTTGCTTTTAAAATAAAAACCAAGGAGGCTTAGAAGTAGTCATAAGAGGAAATATTTTGAAAATGAATGACCTAAAATAATCAGTGAATATGAGTAACATTTATATTTTAACATGACAATGACTGTGATTTAAAGTGCCTCTAAAAGAATTAACTCTTTAACCATCAGTCCCTTTCCACTCAAACCCGAAAGCAATTCAGTTTCATATTTTCTGCTTGTACAAGGTTAGGATCCATCACTGACTCAAACATGATCATTTGGATGACCATCTAGAAGGTCCAGGAGCAATGCCACCAGTATTTCTGGGTCACCGCTAATTGAATGGAATGTGTGCTGTGACCAATCGCCAATCGTACAGGCAGCACTTTGCAAAGAAGTGTTTGTGAAAGTGCGTAAGTATTGTTTGTGCATTCTGATTATTGTTTGTATACTACTAAATACTCCGTAAAGTGTTATAATTTGTACATAGTATGAATGATTTGGAGGGGAAAACTCCCTTGTGAATTTTGTATAAAGAGTGTACTGCATTCCTGTTGTCACCAGAAAAGTACTGATATGGCATATTCTGTTAACAGTAATTGGATATGTACACCTTGTTAGAAGAGAAGAGGGTAATTTCCCATTTATTAGAAATAAAATTATTCTTATTTCATGTCTCCTGTTTCCACCTCTGTTTATATTTTGTTTCTCTAGGCAATGTTGGTGGAGATGAAAAGAAAATTAACCTCTCTAACCTGCAGTCAGAGGATAGACAACCGTGGGTCCCTGGGGTTTTAGCTTGAGTTACCTCCATACCAGCTCCCCATTCTTGTTTCCCCTTCCTAATCCATGAGGGCTTTATGGTAGTCTGGTCTTCTCTAGGAGATAAGCATGATCAAGATCCTCCTGCTTCTAATCTCCTTTCCAGGCTTCAGTGCTTCTGTTCTAGTGCTGAGCTCTCCATATGCTATGGGAGGGTTTGGAATGGGGGAACTTATTCCATTATGAATGCTCACCTCTCTGACTCCAAGATAAATTTCTGTTTCTAGATTCAGACTCTCAAATGTAGAGGCCAATAAAGACTTGTAAAGTATGCTTTTAGTAGGTCCCTGGCAATATTAAAGGAATTTAGCATGTGATGTTTTTTCCATCTAGTTTTTAAGAGATGATTTATCAGGTCCATTTTATTGTTTGCTTATAATGATTTTTATTTTTATTTTTCGTTGATTCATCAGAGAGCCTGAAATGTGCTTATTTGGTCTTTCCATCAGCTAGCACTGAGAACCTTTAAATCAGTGGTTTAGAGTACTCTATCTACAAGATCATGCTTTACTTATTGTATACTTCTTCCTAGAAGTAGAAATTACATACAGAGAAGGCCAGGCCTGTCCTATTATTATTTTAGTTTCCAAGGCAGCATTCATTTAAGCATAGAGTTTAAAATGATATTGGATAATGCCATTGGATAAAACCCTTTTGCAGAGCAGAATTGTGCAAAGCAATACTGTTTTAAGGTGAATTGAAGCCATCCAGGCAGAGAATAAGGTTGTCTTCTTATCTCTTCTATTGACTTGGTCTAATCTGTGGGCAGTTGTTCTTTGGCCTCAATTTTCCCATTGGAAAGGAGATTTTTGGAAACATATCTTAAAACTCTTCAGTTGAAGAAGCTATGTCAATGAAAAATGTATTATTTAAGCACAACACTAACTTTTCCGTGGTATGTAGCATTATATTTATACACTAGAAGTTGAGAAAAGCCTTGAAAGTAACACAAGTACCAAGAAGCCTGTTTATAATTCCTGACTTCTAGAAACCCTGAGATGTGTTCGCAGCCCATAGTCACCCTCCAGAACCCAAGCAGGACCTCAGAACTTCACTCCATATACCACTCCAAAGCAAGTTTTCTGCTCCAGTGTGATGAGAAATGTGATGTTCACTGAAATGCAGCATGAGTCTGGAGAACTACTGTTCAGCCACCTGGGGCATGGCATCTAACTGTACAGTATCGAGAGTGTGATAGTCTTCCCTGCAAGCAAGAACTAAGGTCCATAAATCAGATCTCAAGTCAAGGGAAGAAAGCCATCAAGGAAGACGAAGGCATTGTAACTGGCCTGTAGTGTCCAGCTGTACTGATACCACAGAGGTTTGGAGCCAGTTCAAGATTGGTCAACCCCAAACTGGGAAATTAAGTTTCAGGGCTGCCAGACATCCCTGTTTGCAGATGTAAATGTAAGTGATAGAGTAGGTGGTCTTCAAAATAACCATGGTAGCCAGGAGGTCAGAGTCCCCAGTACAAATGTGAGGCTGGGGATAAGGTTTAGCACTTTTGGAGATGGCATTAATTTGTAGCCCCTAAAAGCACTTTAGCTCCTCTCAAAGTGTAGCTTACATATTGCAAGGATCTGAGTATAATATACCTTAATTAATAGTGCTGATCATATTCCTTCCTTATTTGCAGAACACTTTACATTCACGGATGTTGAGTCAGGGGACCATTTGGCTTTTTTGTTTGTTTGGTTGGTTGGTTGGTTTTTTTTTTAAGTATCAGATACATAGCAGTTTACATCATTGAATTTTATCCCCTGGTTTAGATCCAAAGACATTATTAGCCAGTCTTAATGCTTGCTTGTTAGTAATACTGTTATGAAATAAAAGCTTCTGTTGCAGAAGCTTTCTTAATAGATAAAACAAAGACCTCTTCTTAATCAGTACATTACTTAGAGAATATTAATGAAATAGTTAAAAAATGAGGGAAAAATTATGAATGCTTTTAAAATATTGCCCTTTTTCACCTTAATGTGTCAGAACCACTTATTTTCTGCAATACATGTCTGAAATTTGCTGGCATTTCAAATTCTTAGGAGTTAATTTTCTACATTTGAATCTTGAAAAATAAACATACAAATGTAGGATGAATACACTCAGAGGGTTTAGTGCATGCTTTGGCTAGGAATTCAATAAAGATGACTTGGAAGGATCAAAGAAAAGATTTCCATAAAATTGAATATGAGATTTTTCAGCAACATCAAAGCTATACCTCTTCAGGACACTTGTACGCATGCTCACAGTACTAGCTAGCATTTATTTAATGCCACTAGAATAAAAAAGATAAATTCTTTTAAGGCTAATAGATTTTTTAAAAATTGTTTTAAAGTCCTTTTAGAGCACCAGGAAAAACTGACTCAAAGGCAAACAGAAAACAGAATGACTTAATGGAAATCAGGCAATAAGCCTAAGGAAAAAAAATAGGATTGGAACCTAAAATAAATTCAATATATAACACCTTTCTATTTTGTTCCCTTTCCTTTTTGTTTTTCCATGAGAATCTATATTTATGGAAAAGTCAGTTGATTGCTTATCAGGCTGAAGCTTGTGTTTGCTCAGACTAGCGATAATGAGCAATAAAAAGAGGTGGGAATGGTTAAAGTGAGAGGAGACGGAATCAGGGAAAAGGGGTGGGCTCAGTATAGTTTGCAGGCTCTGAGTTTTGGAAGCACTGTAATTCTCCCTTGTGCTGTTACGTTCATTGGAGTGGAGTTAAGATCAGGATCTGTAATGAGTGTGGGGGCTTTCCAGGCAGTGGTCTGCTGGTTGTACAAAAGAGCTCCCAGTAATTACCTAGTTACATCCCTATGGTCAGCTTGACAAGTAATCTAAAGCCTTGCTCCTGAACCAGCAGCATGAGCATCACCCAAAAGCTTATTGGAAATGTAGATGTTCAGGCCTGATGCCAGAGTGCCTGAATGTGAATCTGCATTTTAACAAGATCTTCAGGTGATTGGCACACACATTCATATCTGAGAAGCATTGGTTGAAGGAACATATGGACACAGGATGTGAGGGCACATAGAGTGTGGGGTGCAGGAGTAGGGTTACCATAGGAAAAGAAGGAACAGACTTTTTCGCTAATGAGCTAACTCAGTGTAGGCATGTACAGGTGTCTGTTAGTAGTTTATCTTTCAGGTTATAAAGCAATCAGAGTGTCTCAGGGAAGTCATAACATGGACCTTTATAAGCCTGTGACTCTGCGCTTGTGACTCTGTGTCATAGGAAGCCAGTACTTGCGTAAGAGCCCCAAGGCCATGTGGGCAAATGCAGCTGAGATAAGAAAGCCTGATGATATGAAGAGTGATCCTAATCTCAGTGGCCTTTGGGATTACAGTTATCACTAGGTTTTAGAGCTTTGACTCTGGTAAACAAAGATTCTGCCCTTGGTTTCCAACACATACTTATTATTGAAATAATTTATTATTTTACTGAAGCATCTTGTTTCCAAAATGCTTAATAGCCCTTTAAGAACCATCTTAGCCTCCTAAGATAGCTCTACTGTGTCCCTTGACTTTGAAAGGCAAATGAGGACTTACGCCATTAACCCTGCAGAGTTATGATGAATGGCAGAACGAGATAGGGCCATGAAGACGGCAGGATAAAGAGATGCCTGTCTTCAGAGCACCTCTTTTGAATGGCATCTCCAAGTCTTCATCCAAAGACTAGATCAGTTCTTGTCTCCACTTTCCCATTTGGAGCTGCCATTTTTCCATAGCAGCCAAGCCCACTAGGTGGTGTTAGAAATGTCAAATGCTTGTTCCCTGGTGCCACAAATAGCACTCAAACATAAATTTAATTTTCTCAGTAAGGCAATTTTTACTTTCTGCAGAAAGGGTGCTCCTAGCAGATGGAATGATGGTAAGAGCACACCTGAACAAATAGGGAAGCAATTTTAAGACAAAGTTTCGCTCTTGTCCCCCAGATTGGAATGCAATGGCACAATCTCGGCTCACTACAACCTCCACTTCCCAGGTTCAAGCAATTCTCTTGACTTAGCCTCCCAAGTAGCTGGGATTACAGGTGCCTGCCACTGCGCCTGGCTAATTTTTGTATTTTTAGTAGAGACGGGGTTTCACCATGTTGGCCAGGCTGGTCTTGAACTCCTGACCTCAGGTGATCCACCTACCTCCGTCTCCCAAAGTGCTGGGATTACAGGCATGAGCCACCGTGCTCGGCCGAGGGAAGCAATTTTTAATCCCTTACGCAGCTTGTCCCTGCTACTGTGTCCTGTCTCCATTGGCTGGAGCCAGACCGCACAATCTAAGCTAAACCCGACTGGCTATTGGGGTATGAGCCAGAGTGGTGGGGTGAGTAGTTTGACAGGAAGGACAGTTAGGAACAGGTAACTAAAGGTGACTTAGGTCAGAGCAGGTGACTAGGATGAGTCAGGACGGAGCAGGTGACCAGAGGTGACTCAGGTCAAAGCTGGTGTCCGGGACGAGTCAGGACAGAGCAGGTGACCAGGGAAACAGATGTGAGCTACTGATTAGGACTGGCAGGAAAGTTATTTACTGAAACTACAAGCAAGAAGGTGAAGAGAACCAAGAAGTTAAACTTTAAAATGGAGAATCAAAGAATAAGAGAGCTGAACATACTGACATACTGATTCTTTGAAGAGAAACTTGGGGTTCACTATGTTTAACAGTGGTATGTAAATAAACTGCTTTCCCCTGGCATACTTGCCTCTGTCAGTGGAGGGTGAGGCTGCAGATATATCCTCTGCCATTTCACCTTTTATGCCAAAGTCTAAAGGCAATAAGTACCAGGTTAGAGAAACATTGACTAGAAATGGTGATATCACAGTAATCACAAATCTGTTCTTGTCCTTGCGACTTTTCGATATAATGATCTCAGTTGGCCAGGCACAATGGCTCATGCCTGTAATCCCAGCACTTTAGGAGGCTGAGGCAGGAGGATCACAGGAACTTGAGACCAGCCTGGGCAACATAATGAGACCCCCATCTCTAAAAAAAAAAAAAAAAATCAAAAATTTCGCTGGGCGTGGTAGCACATGCCTGTCATCTCAGCTACTCGGGAGGCTGAGGTGGGAGGGTTGCTTGAACCCAGGATGTCGAGGCTGCAGTGAACCATGATCATGCTACTACACTCTAGTCTAGGTGACAGAATGAGACCATGTCTCCAAAACAAAAACAAAAACAAACAAACAAAAAACCTCAGTCCTGTGTGGCAGACAGGAGACCTCTGTAAACTGCATACATGCTGTGGACACCAGCCTCAGGAAAGAGGATCAGAAAGGAAATTTCTCAGTGATCCTAGAGACTAACTTTGACAAGGACCACCCATAGTGGAAGTGGTTGGAAGGAGGGCCTTCAAATTCAAGTACCCAAGTTATTTCATTAGAGGCCAAAGATCATTATTTTTTCCTATTTCTACTAGGATGCATTTAATCTGCATTAGTCATGTCACAGAGAACATTTACTGTCATATAAGCAAAGACCTTGCAAATGTATTTTAACAGCAGTTCAGAAGACTAAAGAACTTAATAGGGAAGTAGAGAAGAGACAGCCTGCAAAGTCTACTGTAAAAGTAAAATGTGCTAGTTTTGGCATCAATTTAACCACATTGGAGACTTGGTCAGGAGCATTGAGGCTTGACCACATTATCAAAACACATCTGCTTGCCTTATCATATTGTCCCATTTACTTTTCTTTTTCTTCTGCCAGCACAAATTTGTGTCAGCATGTGGAAGTGGTATTTCTGCTACCTAATCTGTGTTAAAACAGCCCTGAAGGGTCATGCAGCTAGTCGGATTGTAAACCTTTGGAGAAGGTTAAACAGTCATCATGTATTAATCAGTCTTGACCACTCTGTCAATTAAAAGATGAAATTCTTGGCCTGATTTTAAAAGATAACAGGTCTAGATGTTAGAGATAAGCATTGTTTTTATATTAGTCGTGTATATATTTCTGTGTAGCCAGTTATGTTTCCAGAGTAGTGAGAATTATTCTAAGAAGAAAAAAGTATTTTCAGTATAAACTAAACAAGAGAAAACTGGAAGTTTAATACACATCTGTAGTGAACATGAACATAGAAAAATATGAAAACATGAGCATAGTGAAGTTTGAAGTGGGAGAGAACCTTTTCTGAACTGGGTCGCTTTGCTCACAGGCCAGGTAAGAGGGAGCAGGGGAGGAGGTTTTACAGGACCCAAGTGCCTTGTAAGAATTTTCCAAAAACATTAAGTAAAATTTAGTTAGTTGTGAAATAGAAAGGTAGCACTTCTAAGTCCTCAAGGAATCCAGTTATAGTCATAACACAGAAAAACCAATCATCCCTCCCATAGTAGTTGAAAGATAAAATTGACATCGTCTTGAAAGAGAAAGCTACTATTTTATGAGCTTAGAAGAAAAAAAATTCTTCAACTTTATGATATGCTATTTGGGCTCTGTGAGTATTCAAATATACCTACATTTACAGAATCTCAGTGTTGCAAATGGAAAATAATGATGCTATCTTCAAAATGACAAAAAAAAAAAAATCAGAGAAAGGGTTCAAGTGCTGCTGAAGTAGCAGCCTCTGGAATTAAAGGAGGTGATTGCCAGGCTGGAGAAGTGAAGCAAACAGAATAGTCCTGAACAGAAGAGAGCTGTTGCCCTCACTTCCTTATGCATTGTGCCATTCAGCCCAGGCACTTACTGTTTCTCTAAGTGTGATGCAGAAACCAGCCTGTCTCAGGATTTAAGATGATGGTAACCCTCACAGGTTTTCCACTGCTCTACTTTCTGCAAATGGTCAAACTCCACTGTCAAAGAAATCCAGATTCTCGTAGAATCCTAGCAGAGTGTGATATTTGACTTTTTTGGGTTTCTAAATTTTTTTTTTTTTTTATTTCTTTGATACAGTAGGTGGCCCATGTTGCTTTCAAATTCTCTGCAGTCTAAAGTAAATGAGAGGGAAGAAAACAAACATTCTCTGGACCCTGTTAATGAAAGATAAAGGGACAGTGAGGGTCCTTTAAAAAAGGTTATTAAAAATGATAGATGCCTGTAAAAAGTTGGGGAGGGATCTCATGGGAAGAAATAAAGTGCAATAGAGCAATGAAGAGGAAAGAAGGTAACACTGAATGTCCTTTAAAAGGTACTTTATTTTTCAAAGAGGTGTCCAGAATTCTGACTTACATAAACACCAGAATATTGATCAGTTATGGTAGCAGACTTTGGTGCACAATTCCCAGTCTGACACATGATTTGGTTAGCAGGTAACAGCTGTAAAGGATATAAGAAATAATTATCTGAGATTTCCTGTGCAAAGTCTTAAAAAAAATTCTACACCAATTTCTGTATCTCGAATGAAGAGGGCATACAAAGACACTCAGTGCCTGATGGTCCCCAGCCTACTGCCCCAGCAGCAGAGACAGAGTCCTCAGATAACAAGGAGAAGAAAATGAATGGGCACTACCAATGCATTTGCCAAGATATGACATGTGCTTCTGCACATGAGACTTCATTACTGGATAAATAAAGCATCTTAAAGAACTCACGTTCTTTTTCTGCCCTAGATACCCATTCATGGGTAAAATGTTACCGAGTCGCTGTTTGTTTGTTTGCTTGTTTCTTTTGAGATAGAGTCCCACTCTGTCGCCCAGGCTGGAGTGCAGTGGCGCGATCTCAGCTCACTGCAACCTCCACCTCCTGGGTTCTAGTGATTCTCCTGCCTCAGCCTTCTGCGTAGCTGGGATTACAGGCGCACACCACCATGCCCAGCTAATTTTTGTATCTTTAGTAAAGATGGGGTTTCGCCATGTTGGCCAGGCTGGTCTCGATCTCCTGATGGGTGATCAGCCCATCTCAGCCTCCCAAAGTGCTAGAATTACAGGTGTGAGCCACTGCACCTGGCCTGCTCTAACTATTAATTAGTGTTTGAACTTGTAATGACAATAATGCAAACTTAGTACTAACAGAATGAACTTGTGTGGGTGACCTCTTAGTATAGGAACATGCACAGTGTTTAACACTTTATTATGTCATGTTAGTATGTGGTTGCTTCCTTTCAGAACATTGCTTTCAAGTGTTATGGAATGTTGGTAAATATGAAAAAAGCAAATAAGAATTTTGGTGATTCTTACTCCTCTTACCTCTAGGATTTCTGAAAATTGACACAGTAGGTTGAGATAAAGATGTGTGGTGTTCATTTGAATCTGCCATATTTTGAATTTAGAATGCACTGGACACATTGATCATCACCAATTAGCATTCTGTGTAGCCAGGCTAGCATGTGGTTCAACTGTTGTGTTCACCGTCTACACCCACACCCATCACCGCTGACCCACATGAATGTTATCAAGCATTTGCAGCCTGAAAAAGACATGATGTAGATTTGAATCCTGTAGTTTCTTCCAAATAGTATCAAGTGGGGCAGAATAATATCCCCTGTAAGTCACTTATGTTGTCATCTTAATATTATCATGATTGTGAATTCTGTTGTCTTGAGATGGATGGAGAACTTTGACATCAGTTCAGTGTTGCTAATGGAAATTATTATTTACACAAGACTTTTCCTGTCTGCGTTCAGCCATGTAGAAATATACTATCATCTTAAGTGCCAAAAGATGCTGATCCGAAGTAGAAGTTTTTGGCAGGTATTGGTGCCAGTCAGATGAGAATAAACTGCCAAGGAAGACACTGGAGTGAAGAAAGATAGTTTGGGCCAAGTTTTTTCCCTCTCTCACTCACTCTTGAAATGAGGTATTTAACATGCGTATACACAACGGCAGTCTATAGGAAATATGAGGGATGCTTGATTACAAGCAAACAGGGACACATGGGGCCAAACTCTGTCCCCAGCCCCTGTCTTGCCATATGATGTTTCCAGTAGAGATTAAAGTGACTTGTGGGAATGATGGAGGGATTCATGCCTTCTAGATTTCACAGTATCAAAGGGACAGGCCTTCCCAGGAGGAACAGCCAGAAACTGAAGCTATAGCCAGAAATCAAGGGATCTTTCGTGAACACCTAAAGCAGGAGTTTATCCAGGTATAGAGACCTCCAAATGGTGGAAGCAATCTACAGGCAGGGGACAGAAAACAGCCTCCATGCTGTGCAAGCAGAAGTTTGTACTGATGGCAGAGCCTAGTTTAGTTTGCATTTACCGTAATTTTTACTCACCTACTTTTAAAGTGGTATTTGAAGTGATGATTGTGAATCAAAGGCATAATAATGCATACTTTTCCTAATTTAAAATATACTGTTTTACTGCTACAGTAACTACATGCCTTGAAAATAATGAGTATTTGAATCCTATCACATTTTTTGGAAAAAGTATCAGACTGAGCATGTAAAGATCAATCGTTTACATAACCAACCAGTGGGAGAAAAGGGGTTTTGTAAGAAGCATGCAGTTTAGCACAAGAAAATAAGAAAAAAAGAACTTGCAATGAAAGGAAAACTAACAGAAAACTGTGAGATGAGAAAATTCCCACGAACGCTTACTCAATAAACGAAAAATTTACTTTAACCAGACAGAAGCAATATCATGCATTCTATATCTCCTGTGAATTGAAGATACACTGGGAAGACAAACTGGCATGACTCGTGACTTAAATAATTAAAATTTTATATAAAAACCAAGAGGTTAACAAAAAGTTCAGGCCAGAAGTAAAATAATAATTAAATGTAAAGGACCCGAACTGCAAAGACCCTGAAAAGTAGTTTCCACCACTGATGGAAATGGTGTTAACCATTCTAGTGGTGAAGATCAAGTTGTTGAAGGAAATCCATCAGTTATTATATATATTTTAGTGTGATTTGAAGGGGATTATAGGGGTAAAATTAAAGAAAGGCTACACACACACACGCAAGCACAGAATTATTAAAATGTATTGTACTAAGGACAAGGTAACCATACTAGAATCTAGGGAGCCATTTCTCAGGAGTACAACCGAAGAAGCAGGATGGAAGCTCTGCACACTGCCCAGTACAGCTGCAGGGGCAAGAGGATTCTTACAAGTCATGACTATCAATGATTTGTTTTGTTCTCAGATTGCAAAACAGGGAAAATGCTTTCATAGCGTGTCACATTATGTGCCTACTCAATAGTCTATAGATCTTTAACAACCTTAGAATTTGGAATATGTGATATATACTTCAGAAGGAAAGCGACAAAAACAAAGATTACAGAATCAACCCCGGATTGCCTCCAACTTTAGGAAGCAGGACCACTGTATAAAGCTCGCCCAGATCGTCACGGCTAAAAGCCTGTTGAGAAAAGTTGTCTAGGGCCAAAGAAATAAATACTATCTAGGCTTCAACTCTAGCATTGCCATTGTGGGGACATTGGGTTGTGGTAGGTAAGAATAGGGTGTAGATGTCTAAGATTATCTTATAGATAATGGAGAAAAATTTGCTTGATTGCAAACACACAGTTGAAAATATTTTCTTAGTTGCTATGAATTACTTCCAATGAAAAATATGCCAACTCCAAGAATTTATTAACAAAAAAGGATATTGGTTTAACAAACAAACAAAGGCAAAGAAGGAAAAGAAAACTCTAGAAAATATATAGGAAACAGAATGGTAACAGGGTGCCCCTGTTGTGGAATAGGCCAGGGATATTGTAGGCTGAAAGGTCCAAGATGATGATGGTGATGGTGACAAGGTGATGGTCAAGCGGGACTTTAGTTTTGTCTAAAATGTTTATTTCATTTATTTATTTTATCACGAAAAGGTTGTCATGTATTATTTGTGTATTTAATATAAGTACACGAAGAGTAGCTACTAAGAAGTACATTCTAACAGATATATAATGAGTTTAAGAACAGATAAAAAAAATCACAAACTTGTTGAAGGGAAAAACACATCTAATTGAAATTCTGTTCCTCTGAACAGAACTATCTTCAGGACATATGTAAAATAATAGTGCTAGAAATACCTTGGAAAACATGGACCTGAAAATAATTCATTATCCCAACACACTGAGGTGGCTCCATGTGTGAGTTTGACATCTCAGGACAGAAGGTGGTGTTGCGTCTTGGCAGTCCAAGTTGAGGACACCCCTGCCCATAAAAAAAAAAAAATGAAATTAAATATTCAGCTATAAATTGTTTTGAGGAAGACAAAATGCTTTTAAAGGATCAACAAATACCTATCATTGCAAAAAAAGCCTGAAACCAATGAGCCCATACAAATGGATAAGAGGCATAATATTCATGTGTAAAGTATTTGGTCCAAGTTTTTTGTTGTTTTGTTTTTGTTTTGTTTTGTTTTTGAGATGGAGTCTTGCTACATAGCCAGGCTGGAGTGCAGTGGTGTGATCTCAGCTCACTGCAACCTGTGCCTCCTGGGTTCAAGCGATTCCCCTCCCTCAGCCTCCCAAGTAGCTGAGATTACAGGCATGCACCACCATCCCAGCTAATTTTTTGTATTTTAGTAAAGACGGGGTTTCACCATGTTGGCCAAGATAGTCTCGATCTCCTGACCTCATGATCCGCCCGCCTCGGCCTCTCAAAGTGCTGGGATTACAGGTGTGAGCCACTGCACCTGGGTCATTCCCTGTTGTCTACATTAATTCTCTGTATTTTCCCCGTATGCTTACTTGTATACCTATATGGTTATTCTCTGTGTATTTCCTGTTTCTTTTCTCTCTTTTTTTCTAAATGTATTGAAATTTCTGAGAAGATGAAAATACCACCTTTATGGCTACTCCTCATGGCAATAAGCATAGTCACCAACATTTATTTAATGTTGACTCTTTGTTCACTTAATGTTTGTGGCAACTCTAAAGGCACAAGTTACTTTATCCCTATTTTGGGGTTGAATCAGTTGAAATTCTGAAGAATAAAGGAATTTCTCTCTAGGTCATGCAACTGGAAACACTGGACTTGAACCCTCAGCATTGATATATCCTAGGGGTTCAAGTTCAGATTAGACTGATGCTAGAATCCCTGACATGACATGGTCTCCACAGACCCCTCACCCCTCAACCAACACTGCTTCACGTGCAGAGCAGGAAGCACCAGGACATCCTTCCTAAGTGGTGTTAAGAACTTGATTTGATGAAATATCTATATGTCTTTGAGTAAGTCATTTAACTTCTCTGGAAGAACAGCTTCTCTACAAACTAACGTCACATCCCTCTTAGTTCACACATCCCAGTTCTAACTTTTCTGTGATTATATTTTATTTTACTGCCCTATTCTCAAGAAATGTATTTATTATGAACACATGCTGCTGTTTCCCTGATGGGTCTATATGTGTGCATGCATGTGTACATGTGTGTGTAATTGTTGCAAACACTTCCCTTCTAACTGCTGTTGGAGCTGCTTCCAGCTAAGTAGGTGTTCCAAATACCAGGCTGCTCTTATTATGGACTTGGTTTAAAGGAACTCCTATTCTTTTTTTCACACATGCTAATACAATGTCCATCTTTCCTTTCCTAATAGCCCATGAGTCTTGAACTTGGAGTCAGCAAAGTGCTGCCTTTGTACAGCACAAAAGAACACCAGTTTTGCTTCTTTTTTTTTTTAAGAAATCACACGAGGCCTGAACAAAAAGCTTTTCGACCATTCAGAGGCTGCTTGCATTGTGCAGCTGTTCCTTGACTGCTGAGAACATCTCCCGCGGACAATGCAGTA
The DNA here is from genome assembly GCF_000951035.1 of Colobus angolensis palliatus. Classification (NCBI taxonomy): domain Eukaryota; kingdom Metazoa; phylum Chordata; class Mammalia; order Primates; family Cercopithecidae; genus Colobus; species Colobus angolensis. The sequence goes on along the minus strand of NW_012119821.1, from coordinate 3,760,810 downwards.
CCTGAAGGGAACACGGCACATGGAGCTCTTCAGGAGTTGCAGGACCTGGGATTGTTGCCAGTGTCCTCTGTGGAAGATTGGGGTTCTTTTTTCTTGGTCAGACCCTGATAAGCATATTGCAGTTTGTGGCAGTTGTTGTTTTTTGTTGTTTGCCTGCCAGCATTAGTTTCACAATTTTATTGCAATGATGCCTTCCCAACATGCTGGCACGTAGGGGATTTTTTCTTTCCTGTTTTGCTCCCACCTCCGTGAAATGTACAGTGAGACTTTGATTGGTCATAGTCCACTCACAGTTCGCAATGCATTACTGTGTGGACTGAGTTCCCATGACTCTGGCTCCCCAGGACAATGTCTCTTTCTTCACCAAGCTGATGGTAAATATCTGGTTAGCTTCATCTATTTAAAACCAGCCAAGCAGGAATCCTAGTGCTGGAGAGAGGATTCTTTTGTTTGTTTGTAAGTAAACAATGGACTCAGCTCTTCCTAACTAAAATTAAATTCCAATCACTCTTAAAATAATACCAGAAGGCTAATCCAATTCCAACAGGGGGAGGGAATGGGGTTGAGGGTGGCGGTGGGCAGTTGATAATGGCAAATTTACTGATGCTGGCTGCTGCTTCACCTCTGTGCCCAACATCTGTTTTCATGACTGATGATTCTAAGAACTTTCCTATGCAAAGGAAATTGTTACGTTACTTGTAGGTAGAAAAAACTGGGTGAACTAAAAGCCATGTGGGCTTTTATCTGAAACCATTTCCTTTTGAGTCAATAGGATCGAGTTGATTGAGTTATTTGGGGGTTGGTATTTAATTTTTTAAGCATTTTTTAAAATGCCTAAAAACTAAAAGGCTATGCAAAATGACCAGCATATCTTATTGTTTTAGAATGGCATAGAAGACTTCTGCTTTAAGCAGTCTCAGTATATGAAAATCTGAATTGTTGAAAAGAGAGTAGGTGTAATCTGTTTTACCAAATCATTTATAATAGCAGTCTCTGGAGCAGAAGCTCCACACCTGCAGTTGTAACATGACCTATTTAATAACTGGACATTTGTTGAAAGGTGCTGCCTCTTTCAACATCCCCCTTAGCTCAGTCTTAGCCCTGTTTTTCAGGGTGTGTCAGGACCCCATGGAATTAGTAGGACATCAATTATAAATGGTGATTCTTTGTAGGTGCCCTTGAACCTCAGCTGATAGGATAGGATAGTTAGCGTAACTGTGATATTACCTTGCTCACAGTTTCTAATCATTCAGACTCCAAAGATCACATACGTATTAGAAACTCCTGCTGCTTACTCATACATACATGCTTACTGCAGCCTCCTCATGCCACCATGCATTTTGCCTATCACTGCAGTTTCTATTTATTTCCACCCAAATCCTTTCTGTCCTCTTCCCCTAACCAGCTGCAAACACATCTTTGTGTTGTGCAGGACTTGCAGTTCTTCATCTCACTTTCTACCCAGCTTCCCTGTTTCTCCCGCAGGTCAGTGACCTTATTAGTTGGTCTAACTTTGGCCTCCCCATTTGGGTAAAACTCCCTCCATCATCACTCCACTTCCTTCTCCTTCCGGGCTTTTCTGCTGCTTGCTCCTCTCACTGAGCTAGCAGCAATCCATTGCCAGGCTACCCTCCTTCCTTCCTTCAGGCCATCCTAGTCACTACTCCCAACACAATATTTGTGTATTTCCTGCAACAGGATATATATTTGTATTATGCTAAATGCTTTTCTCCCCCAGGCTGAGAGGCCTGATTTATGTATATGCAAGGATGAGTGAGCATCTTTCTGACATTTAAAATGCTACAAAACCTAAAATTTGAATTTCTTCAGGTACTCTTTCTGAAAGAGTTACTTGTCTGGTCAGATTTCTGTAGTCATTCTAGACGGCCCTTCTGCAGAAAAGTATAAAGTCTTCATCTGTTCATTCATTCATTCAGTAATAACGTGCCCGATCCTGGGCTAAGCAGTGGGTGTCCATTGAAAAAGGGACATGATCCAAGGACTCAAGGAACTCACAGCCTAGTGGAGACAAAAGATCAACCATCCAGTAAACATACAAGCTCATTTCCCACTACAGCTCATGGTTACTAGCGTGAAAGGAGAGAATGGGGCGCATTGAAAAGAGTGGTGTGGTGAGGAGGGGCTGTCAGGAACCCACATAGATGATGGTTTGGTCAGAGAAGCTCTGTCCTAGGTGGTAAAATTTAAGCTAAGACCTGAAGGTGGAGAAGCCAGCCAGAAGCAGTGAGGGGAGGACTTCATTAGGGAGAAGGAGCAGAGGGCGCTCCAGGATGTTTGAGGACTCAAGAGAGAGGCTGGAATGTGGTGGAGAAGGAGGCATGAGCTCTCCAGAGCTGAGCATCAGAGCTGTGAGCCATGTAGATGTGGAGTATCCGTGTTGTTACAAGTGCAGTGGGAAGCATTGAAGGTGAGTGACATGGTCTGATTTATGCTGCACACATGTGAATTTCAGCAAAACAAAATGGTGGCAGCAAAGACAGGGAAGGGAAGGAATTCTAGCTAAATTTAGGAAGAATCAATAAGACTTGCTGAGATAAAGCCATAGGATCCAGTAGATAGTCTGATGGCCTTTTTTGAGAGTAGTTTTGGTGAAGTTACAGAAGGAAGATAAAAGATAGTTTTAGAATGACGAAGAGGTTAGGAAGTAAACGTAGGTTGTGCTTACCTTTGCAAGGTGTTTAGCAATGAAGGAAAGGACTTTGCCTTCAAGAGAAGAAAAGGTGGAGAGAAAGGTTCACTTGGAATAGGGAGATAGGCATATTTAGGGAGTATCAGTGAATTGGGAGAGAATGAAACTACCAGAGAAAGGGCATAGAGATGGCTGCCTTGTGGAGGCCGGAGAGAATGAATTCCCAGCACAGGTGAAGGAGGGGCAGCCGTGGACCTAAGTGGAGACTGACTGGAGGGAGTGAAGCCTGGAGGTGTGAGGGATGAAAGGTGAGGGCTGGTGGCTCAAGACCTTTGTTTGTCCCCTGGTAAGATCCAGGCCTCTGCTTAAAGAGCAAAATAAATTTTGAAGAGAGCAGTAGGGCTTGGCATCCTAAGCTGCCTCAGGATACTGAGAGGGGCTGCTTTGCAGCAAGAGAAAGGCTGATGAGCAGTTAGCAGCTTTGCTAAATTTGTTTCACAGTCCTTCCAAACAGCTACATACTGTACAGTTTTTCTCTGACAGTGCTGCCTCACTCAAGAGAAAAGTATGCTGATATACTTTAGAAAGATTTTCAATAAAAAGGGCTCTCTAAATAACTTTTAGTTTAACCAGGAAGTCATTCAGCCAGAACCCCCTTCCCCCAAGTATTCCAGTTAGTCAAAGTTTTACCGAAACATGTCAGCACTGAAAAATGCAGAAGGCAGCTAAGTAGGTCTGACTAAAAAGGCGTAAGAAATCCCACATCTGTGCACAGAGCAGCAGTGTCGAGTCTCTTCAACTGTTAGGCATTTCAAACCTGCAATCTCCAATGCACCACTAGTGGGGGAAAAAAAAAAAAGGAAAAACAAAGAAGGAAATCTATGACATACAGTAGAAAGCCCACTCAGAGGGTTCCAGGGTACATGTGTGTATTTAGTTGTACAGAGCATTTTGAAATGTTAACTTAGCAATTAACTCATAGCTTTGCATAGTTTGAATTAACAGTAAAAGATCAAAAGACCAAAACTTTACCAAATAGTTGCATGATAGGATTTCTTTTCAAACAATCCTGTAAGAATTTCTGCCATGCCTACACAGGGCCAAGTTAAGATGTGTTTGAGAGCTCTTGGAAGAGGGGGTGGAGAAACCTGATCCTGCACTTTGTAAATTATAAACTGTTTACACCTGTCATCTCCGTCTGGGTTCCTGTTAATGATACTTTAACAATTGGCTAAGTGTGACAAAATGCTAAGAGCCGGCTCTTTCAGAGCAACCACATCCAGAGGGATTGTTACTAATGTCCACTGGAGTTTGAGAGAAGAATAACAAAGCACCGTGACATACAGAGGCCCTTTTTTTTTTCTTTTCCAGTACCGATATGTCTTTACTGATTCATTGATTTTCCTAGGGAAAAGAGAAGGGAAGGGGAAAGAGTCAGCATGTGCTATAAGATGGTTAGAAAATGGGAAAGGGCGTGTCCGGTACAGCAAAATCAACAATCACATAAACATACCCCAATGATGGGGTCACCAAAGCCCAAAGGGTCTCAATCTCCAGGAGTTCAGGACTAGGGGGAAGGGATCAGGAAAAGAACAGGCAGGTTACAGGCTACCCTCTCTCCTTCCCCGTAAATTCAAGATTTCACACAAAGCTTTGGTTTCTAGCAGTAAACGTGGAGTTACATTTGTCTGTCTCCTATTAAACAGCCTTATGACCACTTTGACATAAGTTTCTTGCACCTGCATAAAAGTTTCTGAGTGACTTGGATATACATTCATATTCCCTTGTTGGCCGCCTGACCCCACTTTCTATACCGAAGACCCCCAGTTGCTTCTTTCAATTTTAGGATTAAAGATTAAGTAGGCTTGATCCATCCAAAATACAGCAGTGTCTTAAGTGTTTGGCATAAATCACATCAAGAAATGGTGTTGACTTAGGAGGTTGAGAATGTTAGAAATGCTTGTTCCTCGGTGCCACGAAGAAATAGCATTCAAACATAAATTTAAATTTGCAGCAAGGCAATTTTTACTTCTATAGAAGGGTGTGACTCGTGAATGGAGTAATGGTGAGAGCACACCACTTGAACAAGGGAGGGAAGGGGTTCTTACTCCTGATGCAGGTGGTCCCTACTGCTGTGTCTTTCCCTTATTGGCTAGGGTTGGACTGCACAGTCTAAGCTAATTCCCATTGGCTATTTTAAAGAGAGCAGGGGTAGGAACCAGAGTGGTGGTGTGAGTGGTTTGGTGGGAAGGACGATTAGGAACAAGTAACTAACGGTGACTTACGTTAGAGTAGGTGACCAGGGGTGACTCAGGTCAAAGCAGGTGACCAGGATGAGTCAGGACAGAGCAGGTGACCAGGGGAACAGATGTGAACTACTGATTAAAACTGGTGGAAAAGGTTGTTTACTGAAACTAGAAGCAAGGGGGCGAAGAGAACCAGGGTATTAAACTTTAAAATGGAGAATCAAAGAGTAAGAGGACTGAACACACTGACATACTGATTCTTTGAAGAGAAACTTGGGGATCACTATATCTAACAGGAGCAAGGGATGGAGGACGCCTAGCTGCAGAATGTTACACAAGGACTTTCACCACCAGATTTTGAGTGTTTTTAGGAAGGTCCTGGGAAATGTCTCCAGTTGACCAGGAGGGCCTTTCCACAAGGTAGACTGGACCTGGGCATAACATCCAGAGCGACCTAAGTGCCTCAGAGACACTGCACTGCAGGTCCTACAATTCCCCAAAACTGGAGGGACCAATCTGCAACGTGTAGCATTTACTTTGTGTTTAGTCATTGAGTCATGTCCATCTGACCTGCAGAACTGTGGTGGGGATTGTGCTTTTTAAAAAAACTTTACTGACCCCTTTTCTCTACTCTGGATCCTCCCAATCCCCACCGCCTCCCCCAACCCCACACTCAACTCTAGTATAATGCCCTCCACGTAGATTAATTGGCACTTATTAAATGTTTAGTGAATGTAAGATGAGGGAAATGACTATGATCAGAGGGGCAATACACATAGCAGTTAAGAATGTGAGCTTCGGAGCCAGTTTGTCCCAGGTTCAAATCCCTGTTCCCAACTTACTAGTTAGCATGTGACCTTGGGAAGTCTCCTCATCTGTAAAATGGGGATAATAATGGCATATATCTCAAGCTATTGTGAGGATTAAATGAGTCATTACACATCAAGAGCTAGATCTGTGTCTGACATATGGTAAACACACAATAAAATATTACTTTGCAAAAATAAATTCCTCTTGGGCAGAGAGAGCTTGTTTGAAAACATACCACCTAAAGGAAAGGCAAGCATGTATTTTTGGTCACTGACTAAGAAAGGTAATGCAGCTTCTGGATTTTCATTAGCCTGTTTTTAAAGGTAAAAATGTTAGATAAATGTGGGGTTTTACCCATCAGAAGTCCAAACAGTTTTAAATAAAACTATACACAATTTTATCTTAAAAGCACCCATAAACCCAATATGAGTCTGCTTTAAAAATAAGCCTCTAAAGTATTTTTTTTCTCTTAAAAAAAGCTTACCAGATGCTGTTTCATTTTGGAAACAAATTCACATCTGGGATGCCAAATTTCAATCTTAATATGGTATGGAACAGCTGAGTTATAATTTTTTAACCTCCCAGAACACACAGACCTCTGATGGGAACATGGGAAAGGACATTTATCTTTTCAGCTGCATTAATATGAAATCTGTAATATTTTAGCGAGCTAAAAGAAAATACATACTAAAAATTAAGACCATGTGTAACAGGGAGTGCCTACGTAACTACAAGACTGGAATTTGCACAATTACTCTCTGTACAGATTATAATGTCTTTTACTAATTACTGGAAGCAATAGTGCCTTTTTATGTTGGAATGAAAGTAATGTAAACACTGGTCATTTTCTCTTATAAGATATTTAACATTTACAACATTTAGTTCAAATGAGTATATCTTCAAGGATATTGAATCATAGCCACTTTCTGAAAACCAAATACAACTCTGAAAGGAAAGAGGGAAATGTTGATTATAAAATCGCTCAATTAATGCCTAGTTTTTGTTGTTGTTGTTATTTTTATTTTTTCCTCTACTTTTATTTTAGGTTCTGAGGGTACATGTGCAGGTTTGTTACATGGGTAAATTGTGTGTCATTGAGGCTTGGTATGTGAACGATCCTGTCACCCAGGTCGTGAGCATAGTACCCAATAGCTAGCCTTCCAACCTGTGCTCCCTCCCCCAACCCGCCCTCAGGCAGCCCCCGGTGTTTATTGTTTCCATCTTTGTGTCCATGTGTACTCAGTGTTTAGCTCCTGCTTATAAGTGAGAACACGCAATATTTGGTCTGTTCCTGTGTTAGTTTGCCTTCAGCTAATGCCTAGTTTTAGACCATAAAACAGCTCTTTTTTTCTCTCTCTCTTTCTTTTTTGAAACAGTGTGGATTTATGGAAATCCTTCATGGGTTTAGAACCATTGAGAACTGAGTTTTAATCCTGCTTCTGATGTTCTCCAGCTGCGTGGTCTTCTTTTTTCCCTCCTTTACTATTATTTTAAATTGGCACATAAAAATTGTACAAATTTATGGGATACTGTGTGAAATTTTAATACATGCATACAATGTGTAAGGATCAAATCAGGGTAATTAGCATATCCATCACCTCAAACATTTATTATGTTTTTGTGTTAGGAACATTCAAAATCTGTTCTTCTAGCTGTTTGAAAATATACAATAGGTTGCTGTTGTTCCTTATGGTCACCCTACAGTGCTATAGAACACTAGGATTAATTCCTCCCATCTAGCTGTACTTTTGTATCTGTTAACCAGCCTCTGGCAAGCCCTCCTTCCCATCCTTCCTCACCTCTAGTAATTCAACACTCTCTTATAGCGGTGTCTCAAAATACTAAAATAACTGGTTGGAATATAAAATATGTGGTTAATCCCTATTCACACTAAACAGACTTTATTCACACTGGCCAGATTCTTTTTGGGTGTTTGTGTTTTGTTTTCCTGCATGAGGTTAATACCACCCTTAGAGACTGTCTGAATGTCCACCCAGTGCCAGCAGAGCCTTGGCTTATTATTATGCCAGTTTCACAACTAGAATCCATTAGTTAGTTTAACATGGTCAGAGAAAAACTCATTTGTCTTTTTCATGTGTTTCACAGTCAAAGTGACACAGGGTCAGGCATTATCTGCTGGAAGGGAACGGTGAAATGAAAGTCCCAGGGTACAGCCATTCACAGCGGTAGAACGGATTATTATCAGGCTGGATATAATTATAGAGCCACAGCAGTCCCCCACAATACACTGGCTATCTGCCTAGCACAAAGGTTTAGATCCCTAATTTGTTGCAGGCTAGAATATCTATGAAGTAGCCATGTATTTTTGTGTACCATCAATCACAACTTAGATAGGCAACTGCCGCTGTTTGCATTTTGGAGGCTTGGCGGCTGTTAAGCTTCTGCCTGGTTTTCAGACAGGAAGATAGGATACAGGGCTGCAGAAAGGCTTTTAGTGGCAGGATGATGATGACACCTCTCCCAGGGTCCAATCGCAAGCTCATTAGCTGAGTGGCTATTTGAGCCTAGTCAGTTTCAATACATACAAAGTCATCTGTTTCATTAAGTTAATTTACCTGAGCTGGCTCTCCTGACAATCAACTGCTTCTGCAGTATCAGCTTGATATTGTAAAGGCAAATGAGGATGGGGCTGGGCAGGGGTCATTGGTCAGCGAGGTACTGGAGTCTGTGGGATTGTACTTCCCTTTAACTGGGCACTTTCAGAAATCCGCATTATATTTGTAAGCAAGAAACCTGGCTAGAAGTTTACTAAGGCTTGCTATTTGCTTTTAGTTTTAATGAATGAAATTGGGAAATGAGAAGCAAATCGGGTACTATATTAATAATTTAAGAATATTTTGCCAATTGTTAAGGAAGTAAAGAAAGGAAAAGGAAGCAAAAGAAAAGACTACACATTTGTTGGTTAGTTATTTAAGCTCTACTGTTCCTGGAGAGTTCTAAATTGCTTTACAACTAGATTCACTTAAATGATATGACCTAAAGGAAATTCTATCTGCAACTTGTATCTTGCAAAAGTTGTTAATTAAGGAAAAACCTGTATTGTTTTCCTTCCTTCGTTTAGCTCTCTAATTCGCATCTTTGTTCCTCTTTTAATATGCATTTGCTTTATGCTTTTTAGAGTTGAGTGTTATTAAAAGAGTAACACCTGAGTTGGACTTCTGCCTGTAGATTAGTTGGAAGCTGTTAAAATTTAATCTTATCCAAGGTTTTGTGCATCACAGGGTTGACTTTTAACTGAAAGTCGTTACTAACTGTTACGTTATACTGTTAACTCTGACTACGAAGACTAATAATTAGACTCATTAGAACCAACCGGTTTGACAAGAAAAAAATAAAATAATTGTTGAACCACAAAGAATATGTTAGAAAAACATTTGTATAAATTTGAGTTTAAATGTACATGTTACTAACTTCTTTCTGCTAGCACACAGGACATCAGCTCTTAGGAAGAAGGTGGAAAAGAATTTCTTCTTCAACCTCACTTATACTTTCAACTTTTCATGGCTTATTGGGTATAAAAGATCATTGTTTTGAAAGTGCTTATGTGAGAAATACTTCCGTGCAAGTAGAAAAAAGCCCATGTATTTCCTTGTGTTGAAGCATTAGGAATAGTTTATTTTATTTAGCAAGGCCCAAATCCATTTGTTTAATTTGGCAATATTCGTCTTTTGGCCATGTTTAATTTTCTTTTTCCAACATTTTGAAAGATCCAACTCTATCCATTTTTTAGGGCAGAAATATTCAATTGCTTCTTTTTTTTTTAGTTCGGATAAAAAATGTATAATGTTAAGTATGACTGTGAAGAATTAACTTCTGTTTGAATTGATGTTTTGTTGGAGCATTAAGTAACAGTTTAAACTTTATTGTCAGGAGTAGACAAAATAAATATCATCATCTTTTCACACCCAGGAGATTCTGGGCCAGCTATATCTTTCTCAGTTCTTATTTCATTGTCCATATAATTGAATAAAATATCTACTCTAATGTAATTAAGGTCACGGATTTAATAATACAGAACTTGGGGAATGCAAAATTTACTTTTCTCAAGATAACAGTTTCTTCCTCATGCTGGGCATTATATGCACTTAAGCTATGCCCTCAGCAATGTAACTAGGTCAGGGATTTCATAGAATGTGAGTGTTGTGTTACTGTAAGAATACCAGCGTCTTACATTTCATGTATATTTCAAGACCTGTATTTGCAAGTAGAAAGGCAAATGCTGTGTGTCAGTCTGATGTGGGTTACCTGGGCGTGTATATATAATAGGATTTCTGAGGCTAACTAGCACTAAGACCTTTAAAAAGAAAGCCTAGTGCAATCTAGAGTAACTTTTCCAAGGGCATCAGTTCATTATAAAGTGAGCTAAATAAGTAATACAAGCCGCCTGGAAAAATTAAAACTTAAAATCTATAGCGTTTTTCTTTCTTATACGACGTATGTGTTAGCACTTTATTTTGCAGCTTTTTATTCGTATACCTGTCTACTCCATAATTTGTAAATCCTCTGAGGACAGGGATTGTATGTTAGATTATTCATTCATTAATCCGTTTGTTTACCAATCAAACATTCATTTGCCCTTGCCAAGTCCACTGACTAATGGTGTGGATAGATTAGTAAACAAATAATGTCAATTTGATGGTTCTGATACAGCTCACTCAAGTATTTTCAAGGAAAAAAGAGAGAGATTAGTGGTTAGTTGTCAGTGGGAATCAGGGGAGACTTCACAGAGAAGGTGATGTTTGAAGAGTGTCTTAAGAGAAGGGTAGAAATTCACAAGGCAGAAACGGGAAAGGACAGAAAAGTGGAGTGGGGATGGGGTTGTTAATAGAAAAATGATTTAAAAGAAAAACCATAGTCATGGGAAGAGTTGTGCAAGACACAAAGGATAAAAGAGGGGAGAAAAAAAAGGCACAGGAAGATCCAATAAGAGCCATCCCTCCAAAGCCCTCACCCACCAACCCAATTCAATCGGAGAGTGAAAAATTCTTAAAACTTTCTGGTTAGGGGCAGTTTATTGAAATTCTGGTACATATTCTTAACCTAGGGCAGCTGGTTGCTAGGTGAAAAGATTCCAGAGAGGTTTTTAAGTGCTATTTCCTCCAACCAACCTTCATCTTTGTACTGACCACAGCACCTGAAACAGTTCCTTGCTCATAAATGTAGACAATAAATGCTTAATTTAAATTGCTGAGAGTAAATAGAAGTAAAACGGCCCTACCCTTTAAGGTGTTTGTAATGCAGTTGGGAAGAGAACTATAAGCCAAGTAGATAATGACTTAACACCAATGACTATAGGCTATTCCTCCTTTTCACATTGGCACGGTACTGAAAAATATACCCTCCTTTTCCCAAAGGAATAATTTAAGTTTCCACAAAATTTTGGTTAAACACTAAACTGCAGTTACCATCTTCTAAGAAATACAGACAGCTCCAGTGCAAGACACAGAAGGCTGTGGGTAGGAAGTTTTGAGGACGGGGGAAATTGGAGCTACAGTAAGAAAATGTTTTCAGGAAACAAGTGATGGTGCATAGGTATAGGAAACAAGTATACAAAATTCACAATGCTGAAAGGTGAGGATACTTTGAGTTTCCCAGTGCCAACCCCAGGGATACAGGGAACTGAGAAGAAAATGGAAGCTTACCTTAATTAAATCACTCTTCATGGGCCAGGAGCTTTTTATCCTAATAATAGCTCTATGAAGGGAAAGCATCATTATCCCACTTTAGAGCAGAGAAACCTGAGCCTTGCACAGATTAAATAACCCAAGGCCACTTGACCACTAATGGAAGGACTAGAGTGGAAGCCCATTAGAATATAAGCTCCATGAAAGCAGAGACCTCTTCTGTTCATTGATAATACTCAGTGCTGGGAGCTTGCCTGGCACACAGTAGGTGCTCAATAAATATTTTCTTAAACAACCCAGACTTCAAAGGCCATGTTTACAAAGTGATCAGGGTTGAATTAGTCACAGATAAGATAAACTTTTGTCCTTGCTCCAGGAATAAAGAATTGTCTAGATAGGCAAATGGGCAGACATGCAAAATAAATATCAAACTAATGGCAAAAACAAGATAAGAAAAATGAAGAGTTCAGAGATGCTATTGCCTAGATCTTTACGTAAAATACTTGCGCTAGTAGAAAAATGGTTTCCTTGTTTCCTTGTCATTCACCCAATAGCTATAACACAGCATAGAGCATCTGATCCTAACCCCTAAAGAATAAACTCTAAAAATTGTGTGTGTGTGTGTGTGTGTGTATACATACCCATGTAATTATACACACATTCTATAGGAGGTTAGGAACCTGTGAAAATAAATGGTTATGTTGAAAGATGTCTTTAACCCTAAGTGTAGCATTTGCTAGTGGAAACTCTGTAATTACTGTTATGTTTTTGGTGGTGACTGTTCATGATTTTTTTAAAGGTCTGACAGCTGCCCTCTTGATATTTATGTGTTTCTGGCTAGGGAACCTAAGATTCACAACTCTGAGCTTGTAATAGGAAAAGAAGACAATACAAATAACATGAAAAGGAGTATGAACTGGGTATCGTCAGAGAGACAAATCATGTATTCCATGCTGCTTTAATTGGAAAGCAATTCTTTCATGGGGTTACTTTCCCTTCAGCTGCGATAATTAAGTCTGGACTGACACTGGTGACCAGCTACTGATGCTAAATCGTCAGTTACTAACAATGCAGCAATCAGTAATCAAAATTTATAATATTTCCCAGGTTACCAGGGCACAGTTGGAGAGAAAAGTGGGTTTGATAAGACTGAGAGATAGGCTTCCTCATGCAGTATTCACAGAGCTTCTTCTCCACAGCATCTGGGTGGGATAATTAGGTCTGCTTTATTTCAACCCTGTCATAAAAGAAAACATACCTATTGTCTGTGTTTGCATTAGAAATACTTTGCACGCCCCATGCTGGAAAAGAAGTTTCTGTATGGCTCCCTGTAATTTTTAATGGATTAAATTATATTTTGTAAGTGGGTTGGCATGAGGGTAGGTGGGCATGAAATAAACTTAGATATTTTTAAAGCCACTCCATGCAGCTGGCACAAGTAAAGGTCTTTGAATCATGGTTAATTATCTCGGGCCGTGGCTGAAGGCATTGAAATGGAAGGGATTAAGATTGTAATGTGGATGCCATTTGTATTTGTATCAGCGGCTCCCATACTTGTCTACTCACTAGAATCACCTGGGGGTCTACTAAAATTTTCACAGCCCAGGTCGCACCCAAGCCACTTACGTCACAATCTCTGGGTATGGAACACAGGCATCTTTAATTTTTGAAGCTCTCTAGGTGATTCCAGTGTGCAGTCAAGTTTGGAAAGCACTGGTTTATACTTACAATTTTATATGTACTTTTGCATGTGGTTATGGATAGAGCAGCACGTACTGGTGGAGTGAGGCAAGAGAACATGCACACTCCTATGGGTGCCACTTGCCTCCAAGGTTCAAGCTGGAGTCCAGTTTGGAATCCGAAACTGCTGTGTAGGCTGGGTGCAGTGGCTCATGCATGTAATCCCAACACTTTGGGAGACTGAGGCGGGTGGATCATTTGAGCCCAGGAGTTCAAGACCAGCCTGGGCAACATGATGAAATCCGTCTCTACAAAAAATACAAAAATTAGCTGGGCACGGTGGCACGTGCCTGTAGTCTCAGCTACTCGGGAGGCTGAGGCAGGAGAATTGCTTGAACCTGGGAGGTGGAAGTTGCAGTGAGCAGAGATTGCATCACTGCATTCCAACGTGGGCAACAGAGCAAGACCCTGTCTCAAAAAGAAAAGAAACTGCTGTCTCCCACCCCAGTAAAACCTTAAACCCCAAGAGAAAAAGCATAATGTGACCCACCCGGTGAGAAAAGCAACCTCAAAGTGGTCAAAATAGACTCAGCTCTGAGGCGAAGAAGAACCAAAAAAGGAGGAAACATGCCTTTGCTCCTTTCTTAGCGCTTAGCTCAGTGTTGAATAAACGAATTAAAAGAGAAAAGAGGAGGCGGTCATGTGCAGCTCACCTCCCAGAAAGGGTACTGGGATGGGATGGAGGAAACTTTCATTGATCACATCCCTGCACAGTGGGCACCTCTCCACCTTGCCCTCCTCGCTCTCCTGATAAAGTCTTTTTTTCTCTCTAGTTTAGTCAATCTCCTGTCTTCTCTGGGAGCAGTCATTCTGAGATGGTCTAAGATGACTGTCCCAGAGGAGGACACTCATTCAGCTTTTAAAATGTCAGGTGTCCTTTGGGGATGCTTCAAAAGCAGCATTTGGGCTTCCTTTGCCGTGGGAAGTGAACAGGAAGAAAGGCCAGTGAAGCCAGAGAACATGGGGGCAGCCCAGAAATCAACATGCAGATAGAGAAGCAGGGAAAAAAAAGGTTCCCATGCGCAGTACTGGAATCCCACTTATAGAAAATAAAATAAAAAATATGAAGGTTATTTGCTTTGAGCCCATCTGATTCTTTTTGTTAGACTTCATTGCGTTCTGAATTTCTGAGTTTGCTACATTTTTATTTGAAAGCTAATAAATTAGACAGCCATTCATATGGCACGCAGGCGGGTTTACAGTGCTGTGTAAACCACCAGCCGCCATATACATCCATCTGCGTCACAGATCAACTAGAATTATCACTACTGACACCACAATGCCTATAAATTCCCTCACCCGCATCCTGTATTCCAGAATATTACTATTGGCTGACCATACTGGGAAGAGATGGGATCCTGGGAAAAATCCTTTTTTCTTTCTAGTTTAGTGGGAACTGGCAGGTTATCAGTAGGTCTAAGCTCCAGGTTTGTCTCTAGAGACAAAGAGTTTAAAAAATAGTAACTAGTTTTATTTTGTTCTAAAAAAGAAACACATGCACAAGAAAAATATTGTCAATAAAACATAAAAGCGTACAACATAAAAAGTGAGTTTCTTACCCAAATCTGACCTCCTAGTCTTCCTCCCTCAGAGACACTGTTACTAGTTGCTTATGTATGAGAACTGCAATATTCACAACACTTTAAAAAATCAATCAGTCTTGGCTTGTATTTCAAGTTTCATTAACAAAAATAACCCCCTTTACAATCACTGGGGTACTCAATGCACTGATATTTAAAAACATCCAAAGCTATTTGGATCAAAATCAACAAATATTTAATAAGTACCTTCAATGTGCACAATGTTGTCTAAGCAAGCCATTTCTAGTAAGGATTTTACACATACATGTTTCATACTTTTTTTCTGGTGAATAATCAACGAATCTAAAGTTATGTTACTGGAAGGGCAGTCAGTCAATCTTTGTTTTAAATGTTTTTCTCAGAAACAAAAATGATCTATTTATCTCCCTAACCCCTCTAACTTCTCAGGCTTTCACACATTCTCTCATTTGAGCTCGGTTTTAAGCCGAGACATCTGGGTAGATGGTATGTTCTGGCCAGAGTACTCTCTCTCATACCTTCTCCAGATGGATTGGCTCAAGGATCTAATATTCCCAAAAGAAATAAAACATCCCCCAAGTTGCCGTTGAGGAAGAGCTGCAGTGCTTTCTATTCTAAACACACATGTATTGTAGGATGAGAGACGGTCATGACAGAGCCAATATCCCCACCCACAACTTGTCTGCAGAGGGGGAGACTTCCACAGTCTGTAGCCCACTGCAGGATACTAGGCTGACTGCACAGCTGAGAGCCCCGTTACCCCTCAGACTCCAGCCAGCTACATCTGTATGTCTTCTCTCCAGCTGGCTGGCCCAGCTGTTCTGGTGTCAAAGAAAGTTATGAGTCACTGGGAAGGGCTTTGAGACAAGAGTAGAGTTAAACCATCTCCTGGGGTCTGTGTGTCATTGGCAAGCGAGCCTTAGTAACAAGCCAGTGCTTGACATTCCCAGGAAGGCCATACAACCAGAGCTTCACTTTGTGTTCCACACTCAAGACCTCTGGGCTTTGTAGAGTGAAAAAGAGCTGGAGCTGTATAGATGCTGGATGTCCTCACCCCTAGAGGCTTTCTGTCATTGCCCATGATGTTCATTAGGTTCTTGCCATCTGTCTCCTTGCAAATGCTTTTGGCTGTAGACCTATATCCTATACAATCTGGTCAAACTAGGAGACAATGAATGAGGATTGCCCAAAGCCTGAGGACTTTCTTTTGGTCTTTTGATTCCAGGGACATTATTACAACAACAGAGCCCTGGGAGCAGCTGCCAGCAAGAGTTTGAGTCCACAGCAGGATCCTTCTGGACCATCTGTGGCTTCCTGCTCTGAACAGTACTTCCTCACTATGTGGGAAGAAAGACTTGTCAGAGGATCCAAGAACCATAGGCAGTCAGGTTCTCCATGGGGACCCTAAACGTTGTCTGGTCCAGCCCTGCAACCTATGTCTAAATTCCCAGAGAGTATTCCTTCTGCCCTAGCACTCATCTGGCCTCTCCATCCCCTTAGGTAGGCTAGTCCATGTGTGTGTTACGGGGCTGCTAGAAAGTTCTTCCCTATTTTGAGCAGAAATCACCTTTACGGTTACTACCCATTGATCTTAGGTCTACCCTCACAACTGTCCTCTAGGTTTCTCTTCAGATATCTGAAAATGCCAGTCTCTGCCCCTTGCATCTCCCCTTTTCCTTGTTTTAGTACTGATTTTTCAGAAATTGTCCTGATACTCTTTTTTTAGAGCTTCATTCACTATTTAATGAATGTTTGTTAAGAGTTTACTGTACATTAGACTTTGTTCTTGAATGGGAGGTATACAGTGATTAATAAGACAAATTTACCCACACAGAGCTTACATTCTAGTGGAGGGGAGGAACAGACAAAAGCAAGTAATACTATAAATGTGAAAATATCAACTGGGAACAAATCCATTGCAGAAATGTAGAATGAAGTGATGAAAAAAAAAGCACTGATTTGCTTTGGGGGCTCAGGGAAGGCCTGTCTGAGGAAGTGACATTTTATGATCTTGGAAGAAAGATCATTCCAAGGTGAGAGGGCAGAAAGTCCATGAGGCAGGAATGAGAGCTTGTGCATTTGAGGAAAGCAAGGCACAGGGGTTGGAACAGAGTGGGAAATTGTGGAATGGAACATGATGGGGTCAACCAGTTGGGTGGTGCCTTTTGTGCCCAGAACAGAGGGTTTTAATTTTGTTGTTAATACGTTAAGAAACCACTGGAAGGTTTTATGGAAGGGAGGACATAACATGATCTATGTTTCTAAAAGACCATTGGTTGCTGTGTGGAGATTAAATTGAAGGAGAGCCAAGTGGAAGTAGAAAGATTAAGTAGATAGCTATTGTCATAATGAGGCAGGAGCCAAGGTTAGGTTAGATTAAGAGGATTGTAGATAGAACGTAGGGAAGTGGGCAGATTTGGCATGTGCTTTGGAAATAGAATTCATACTTGGATATTATGTCTCTTGGTCCTCTTCACTCACAGTGTTTAATGTAAGTATGTATTATATGTATAATGTGTGTGTGTGCACGCGTGTACACACAGCATCGTTTTAGCCGCTTATGTATAGTCTGCAGTGGTCTGGAGACTCCCCAAGGGCAGAACCCATGGTTGAGACCATGCCCCCAATATCCGCACTGTTTCCGCACAGTGCCTTGCTTGCATGTATTAGAAACAGCCATTTCTAAAGTGACTGAATTCGATGAGTAAATGAACGAGTAAAGGAAAATTACTAACAAAAGCAGTTTCTGGGTTTAATTGAACAGTGAAAGGAACATCCTTTCAATGCCTACACACTTGTATGATATTTTCTCACATCTCATATTCTTGCTTGTACCTCCCCAGACACTAAAAAGGTAACCTGTGATGTACAAAAGCAGTGTTCCTTTGGAATAGAGTTACTTTCAAAAAACTGGAAAAATTGTTGATAACGACTCCTCAAATGTACCTTTTGTGTGAGAATGGAGGAGGTGTCCTTAGCTCCCTTACTTTCAAATGGTGGAGCCGTGTCCCAGCTTGGGGAATCTTGCAAGATTGGAGCTCCACACAGTACTTTGCTCTCTCCTCATTGAGGATTCTGGAGGACACTCAACCTTTCTTTCATGCCTTAGTGCTGCTGCAAAGAGCTGATTAAATAGATATGTGAAGAACACATCTGCCTATTCTTGCATAACACTTTAGAATGACTTTTTTTTTTTTTTAACTCTTTGGAGAGATGAAGACTATGTTAACCAAATATGAAAAATATTGTGTTTGAGAAGAAAATTATTCTGACTTGGTCTTTTAGTTATTCAAAGTGAACCTGGGGAATCTCCTCTTTGAAAGACGTTCATGTGTTATTCCTCTCCATGTGTTCCATAGCTGTGTCTTTTCCTTCTCACTGCTCAGACCTTGAAATCCTTACCAGTGAAAGCCCGGGTGACGCAGGTGGACCTCTGTGCTTCCCCCTAACCAGGACTAAGTAGCTTCTAGAGATGTTTATCCATTTTCCGTGCCTCCATTTCCTCCCACAGAAAGGCAAGCACACACGTGCAGGGATCCTTGTGCTATGCTAGAGTGACACACCTGGGCGTGCCTGCAAGGCTGGGTGTGTGTCTCACACTCACTTTCTCTCTGATTTATCCGCTCTCTTTTGTCTGATCTCAGCACTTGAGTTTGGTTTCTTCTTGTCACACTCAAGCTTATTGGATAATTTCACTTTTCCTCCTTATTCTGGTCTGGCAGAGATGGTAATTATAGTGATTGCTGTGCTATTAATTATGGGAATGGTGATTTTAAAATTTGATTTAGGGGTTAATTGGTGATATTCATGTGCTGTCTTCCCTCCTGATAATTGGATTGCAGTAATTAACCTCATATCCAAGTTATCTGCTATTAACCATTTGCTTCCATTTTATTTCAGACTTAAAATTGATTACATTGTTGTCTGACGCCCAGTGTCCACTTTGGGAGAAAGAAAGGTGAGGGACAGCGAGTGGAGGGCACCTCAGAGAGGAATGGGAGAGAGTCTGTCTTCCTTTTCTACCACCCCTACCTGTTGTTCAAGATAACAGTTGTCCTCCCCAAATATTCCAGAAATCCAAATTCTTCATTTTATTATCTAGTCCCTAAATTTCTGAGGTTATTTATCAAAAGAAAGTTACAGGTATTTGAAAATTAAAGGCAGGTACATGTAACAAAGCAGAGGGCAGATACTGCCAGCTGACAATTGCTTCCGATGCCAGGGATTGGAAAATGCCATGACCAGGCATTTCCATTGGGGAGAAAATGATTACAGGCTCTGACATCATGGAATCTCCTTTGGAGAAACCACCACCAACTGCACAAAAAGCCTGTGAAGTGCATCCATTTACTACAGAGAGAGAGGAAGGAGTGCTGACTCCCTTGTAGTTGGCTATCAGATGGGAAGAAATGCAGCTCCCTCAGGTGGAGGGGTTGCTGAGCCTGGGGAGGCAGTCGCTTCTGCTGCTTCTGGATGGTGTCACTGACTCATGAGAGGCTTTGAGACCTTTCCACCAAGATTACATCTGCTCTGGGAACATCACTTATTTTGTGGAAGTCTCTCCTTGTTGGTCCCTTGTCTGGAGAGGAGCCTGGAAAACTGTCATCATAAGCCCAGAACATAGGAAATGAAAAATAAGTAACTCAGTCAGCAATTCCTCATCTCTGAATTATTCTTGCAAGTATGATATAACATACACTTTTAAAAATATGTGAAATCAGATTACTTTTTTTTTTAAAATTCTGTGAGAATTTCACAACACACTGTGGGATAATTAAGAGACATTCTCGTTTTAGCAAAACCAGTATTGGGAATTTACTCTCAAGGATTTCCTTTCTCCATCACCTTTTATCCTGTTTTTAATCTCTTCAGAATGAAGGCATGTAGTTTCCCAATCTTTTTTTTTTTCTGAAACCCTTGGGTCATATATGTTTCAGAATTTTAAGTTGTTTAGATTTTAGAAAAGTAACATGGGACACATACACCAGTGGAGTCTGGGGCAATATCTAATAATCATACCTATTCATAATTTGCAGCAAAATGTATAAATATTCATTCTAAGAGGGATAAATACGGACTACAAATAGTCTCATGCCAACTCAAGCTTGTCACACAATGAGTAGAAAAAACATTTTGATTTTCAGGGTTTGTTTTTGTTTTTGTTTTGTTTGTAATTGCAGATAATAAATTGTGTACCTGTACTCCCGAAATGAACTTGGCCTCATCCAGATCTAGAGAAACAGGGGATGGCAAATCGTATTTTTCTTTAAACTTAAGGAGCCTCAGGGCAGACTTCAAAAACAATGAACACCAAAATGATTCCTCCAGATACTGCCTCAGTATGCTCAACCACTTCCCAAAGAACAGGACTGCTCTGTTTGTGCAGTGACCCTGAAGTCACCTGTGTAAGGAGTCAAGTCATCAAGTGGTAGAGACATTCAAACAAACCCATAATTTCCTAGAATTTATTTTCATTCGCTCTGAGGAAGCATATTTTCAGGATGTTTGGGAATAATTATTAATTCTGAAGGTAGGATTTCACATTAAAAGCAAATTAACATTTTATGGGGTGGTACATCCTAGATTTGACTCTGGTTTGGGAAGAGGCACCTCGTGAATGGTCTTCTCTCCATCACTATGCGAACTGATAAACTGCCTTTGGAGAACACCTATGCTATTTTGCTAAGTATATCAAGCCAGGCTAATGAGTCATTTTTGCATGTAAAGTAAATGAGCAAAGCCAATAAAGATATTATATCTATCAAATTTAATAATAGGTTTAAATGTGTGGATTTGCAATTTTCACCCAGCTCACTGAGACAGAAAGCAGGCTTTTTACGGATAAATGAAATGAATTTCCCCAAAAATGTGGGAAAATTATGGAAATTCAAGATACAAGTCTTCCATATCGTATCTGTTCTCGATGTGTCTGGACGTACATAGATAAACAGAGAATCCACTGTGTATACAGATACTTTACTGATAATAAGCACCAGTCAGCATAAATATCATGCTTGGTTATGGAGCAGATCCTGAAATGATACTATGCCTCTTTTTGTATAATCAGAAGCTTGTAATCAAATAGAAACTCTACTTTTGGCTTTCAGGGTTCTGGGAAAGCATCGGTGCTCATTGAAAGAGGCAGGAAATACAATGAGGACTGACATAGGCAACATAGGCAGCAAACACCAAAGGACCTGATGCCAACATTTTAGTTCAAGGAAATGTTTTCACTTTCTTCCTGGTCGTGAGACGGTTTTACCAAAAATGTTGACAAACAACAAGAAAACAGTAAGAATTTATAGGGTTAGGTCAAAGTTTAAATCATCCGTGACTGATGACATTGTTATTTGGGGCTGTTATTCAGAGCTCAATGGAGAGACCTGCAGGTTGTTATTAATTCTGTGGGAGCCACGTTTGAAGTTGACTTCCACTCTAAAAGTGGGGAAAGAACACATGCCTGCAGCCGTTTAAGCCTGAGCAATCCCAGGCAGAGTGGAGATCAGGCAGGTTAAAGTTGTGACTGGGAGATTCTATTTCTATTAACTATACTGAGAGTAAACAGAGGAGAAATTATTAGGGAGAGTCATCCTGTCAAAGTTCAGCAATTGCTTTATTTTAGTTTAAATCCTCTCAGGACTTTGACAAAGGTATGTGGAAAACTCTAGTTGCTAAATTATCTCTGGTTTGCTCCTTTAAAGTCACTCTCCAGATATCTTTTTACTGGCTAGGAAAAATGCTTGGATTCAGGCATATTATTTTTTGCAGTTTGCTTCATTTTTAATAAAATTACAAAGAAAAAGTTAGGGAGAGTAATGCAAAAATAATCCATATACTCAACACCTCAAGCAAATAAATACCAATACTCTGAGCTTATACTTCAGAGCTTCCCCTGCCCCTTCTTCTCTGTCATATTCTTAGAAAAAATAGTAATCAGACACAATCTTTATTCTCAGGTATAATATTTTAAACCAAACTTTCAGTTAAAGGAAAAAATCCATCCATTACTTTAGACAAATGTTTGAAATTCCTTAAGCAAAGAATGAAATAGTCTAATTTGAGTGTCTGCAAATCCAATAAGCATGGAGTTGTCTGTTTTAACACCCTGCTATCTTGACCTGGCCCTTCTACCTGAAATGTCTTGGCTCCCACCTGCCCTCTCCACAGTGAACAGTCATGCAACCCTCTAAGGCTTTCTCCAACCAGAAGCCTTTGCCAGTCATCCCACCTTACATACCTCTGCACCACCTTCACCTTCTAGGTGGTGTTCTTGTCAACAGAGTAATAATTTCTTTTTGAAAGATTATTGTTCTTTGTTTATGTGTTCTATTTTAGAACAATAAGCAAAAGCTATGGGGGACCATCCACTGAATAGTGAGGTCCTGGGGGTGATGCAAGGGGAGGGGCCATTTCCATCTCTATCTGCATCAGCCTCTTAACACAGAGCCTCCCAGTAGAAAACAGGGAATTTGTAAGATGGGAATCAGACAATGGTAGTAATGAACATCAGGCAGCAAGCCAAGGAGAAATGAGTGAATTCTGGCTTCCTTTCTGAAAGTAGCGTAAGGCAGGGAAAGAGCTCACTAAGAGGAGTCAGGAGTTCTCAGCTGCTGCTCATCTTTGCCACTTTTGAGCTGTCCTACATTTGGCAAGTGACCATTTTGGGCCTCAGTTTTCTTAACAGCAAATTATAGAGGCATTTTTTTCTGCATCTGAAGCAGATGTTCGAGTTCAGCAATATCGTAAACAGTTTACACAAGTTTACAAGAAAAAAACAAACAACCCCATTAAAAAGTGGGTAAAGGACATGAACAGACACTTCTCAAAAGAAGACATACATGTGGCCAGCAACATGGAAAAAAACTCAAAATCACTGATCATTAGAGAAATGCAAATCAAAACCACAGTCAGATACCATCTCACACCAGTTAGAATGGCTATTATTAAAAAGTGAAAAAACAACAGATACTAGCGAGGTTGTGGAGAAAAAGGAACGCTTTTTACCCTGTTGGTGGGACTGTAAATTAGTTCAACCATTGTAGAAGACAATGCAGTGATTCCTCAAAAACAGAGGGCAGAAATATCATTAGGCCCAGCAATCTCATTACTGGGTATATACCCAAAGGAACATAAATTGTTCTGATATAAAGACACATGTATATACATGCTCATTGCAGCGCTATTCACAATAGCAAAGACATGGACTCAACCTAATTGCCCATCAACGATAGACTGGATATAAAGAAAATGTGGTACATATACACCATGGAATACTATGCAGCCGTTAAAAGAAACAAGATCAAGTCCTTTGCAGGGACATGGATGGAGCTGGAAGCCATTATCCTTAGCAAACTAATACAAGAATAGAAAACCAAACACTGCATGTTCTCACTTCTAAGTGGGAGCTAAATGATGAGAACACATGGACACATGAGGAAGAACAGCACACACTGAGGCCTGTCAGAGGGCAGGGCATGGAAGGAGGGAGAGCATCAGGAAGAATAGCTAGTGGATGCTGGGCTTAATACTTGGGTGATGGGATGATCTGTGCAGCGAACCACCATGGCACACGCTTACCTATGTAACAAACCTGAGCATCCTGCACGTGTACCCCTGAATTCAAAATAAAAGTTGGAAATTAAAAAAAAAAAAAAAAGAAAATCAAGAGGAAGGTTTGGAAATGAAGGTAATGATTACAGTCTGGGGACATATTGTGTGAGTTTTACAAGTAAGCCATACATCTTAGTAGAGTTTTCCAGAGGAATTATACAAAATCAGGTCTAGAATTCTCAAACTAAAGGTTTAGATTAAGAGTTAAAAATTAAGTCCCTTGCCAGGTGTGGTGGCTCACGCCTGTAATCCTAGCACTTTGGGAGGCCCAGGTGGGCAGATCACCTAAGGTCAGGAGTTTGAGACCAGCCTGACCAACATGGAGAAACCCCGTCTCTACTAAAAACAAACTTAGCTGGGCATGGTGGTGCATGCCTATAATCCCAGCTACTTGGGAGGCTGAAGCAGGAGAATCACTTGAACCCATGAGGAGGAGGTTGCGGTGAGCTGAGATCGCACCATTGCATTCCAGCCTGGGCAACAGGAGTGAAACTCCCATCTCAAAAAAAAAGCTGATTTATAATGGATACCCCCATTTACCGTGATATGATTAGTATGCATTGTATGTCTGTATCAAAACATCTCATGTACCGTATAAATATATACACCTACCATGGACCCACAAAAATTACAAATAAAATTCAAAACAAGGTAGCCACCTTTAAGCCAACAACAAACCAACAAAGAACGTTTACAAAGATGGAGACAGCAAAAAGCTAGGGCATGCCATAAGTAAGCCTGGTTAAGACTGTTGCAGACTTCTGAGATGAAGATAGTTTGCCACAACACTTTCAGGCCTACTAAGGTCATGACTAGAGCCCAGTGGGCCATGAGGCTGTATCTGAAACATCCAAGTAAAGTGCAATAAATGTGCAATAAACATCCAAGTAAAGTGCATTGGCTCGGGGCTGTGTGTTTGGGGTGGGGGGTGGTGGGTAGAGAGAAAGAAAACCAGCATAGCAAAGAATCAACTGAAAGGCAAGACTTGCCTTCTCCCTCAAAAGATAATAGGTATACAACCAACCTTTATTTTTCGAAAAGGTTTTTTTTTTTTTCTAGAAGTACTTACGAATTCACAGTTTTTCTATGCTTTTGTGATAGTGGTTTCAGATCTAAAATGGAGCATCTATTATACCCAGTCGATATTTATTATTATCTTCCATTGAATGCCATCATCACTCTCCAAAATGTGTTGAAGTTAGGTCTGTGGCATTTCCCTTTCCTCCAAAATGGGTGCTTTTATGTCTCTGTTAATGGCTGAG
Organism: Colobus angolensis palliatus; assembly: GCF_000951035.1. Classification (NCBI taxonomy): domain Eukaryota; kingdom Metazoa; phylum Chordata; class Mammalia; order Primates; family Cercopithecidae; genus Colobus; species Colobus angolensis. The sequence continues at coordinate 3,736,288 of NW_012119821.1, read as the reverse complement.
AGGAGGAGGAAAGAAAGACCGGATGGTTTATTAAGAGGCTGGAGCTATTTTTCTCATTTGCCCGAACCTTATATCTTAATGCAAATACCACTGAACAGGTGGCCCTCATGGTTCCTGCAAACTGGGTACAGTAAAGGCTTCAAACAGGATCAATGGGGCCCAGGTTGTTTCTAATTACAATGGGATGTGTTCTTTGACCCAGCTCCGCATCCTGTGGATAGCAGCATCCTCCTAATGCTGCAGTCCTTGAAACAGAGCTGTCCAGGTCAGTTAAGGATGCCTACTATTTAAACACTCATTACTTCTTTAAATTTTCCTCGGGTGCAAGAATGATCAGCAGTTGCAGTCTCTGTGAAGCAGGTTTCCAGCTGGATATTCAACACAAACACCTGCTTTCCCATCTCTCTGTGTGGACAGAGGTTCCTTATTGACTTGAGATATGTCCACATCTGTTTATCCTATCAGCTACTGAAGCAGGCAACTTTGTTCCTACCCTTTGCAACTGACACTGTTCTCTATGATGTGTTGATGTTAAAACATCACGGTTGAGGGAGGCTGCAAGCAGGCAAGTGGTTCTACTTAACAGTGTTGTTCGTGAGAGAATCAATTTCTCCTAAAACTGGTTGAGAAGCATTTGCATCTTTCTATCACCTTAAGACTGCAATCACAGGGCCATAAAGTGGAATGAGGCTTTGCATGCCTACATGTTTGGGAGCAACTGTGTACTCCCTTTATAGATTTTTATTACTGAAGCCATTAGGGACTTTCAGCCATTTCGTCCACATAAGCATAGATGCATCAGCCTATATATGATCTTAAGTGCAGTTTCCATTTACGCCAGCACCTTTCTCTTTCCAATCTTTCTTCTGTTCCTTTTTCTTTAATGCCCTGGGAAGGACATAAACTTTGGCATTCTACAGACCTGGCTTTGCATTTTGTCTTTACCCTTTGACTACTGTGCTGTAAATACAGTTGGCCCTCTCTATCCATGGGTTCCACAGCAGTGGATTCAACCAACCACTGATAGAAAAAATATATATTTTTTAAATTGCATCTGTACTGGACATCTACAGACTTCTTTTTCCTGTCGCTTTTCCCTAAGCAATACAGTGAAACAATGATTTACATAGCATTTACATTGTATTATGTATTATAAATAATCTAGAGATGATTTAAAGTATACAGGAGGATGTGCATAGGTTACATGCAAAAAACTATACCATTTTATTCAAGGGACTTGAGCATCCCCAGATTTTGGAATCTTTGGGGAGGTCCTGGGACGAATCCCCCACAGATACTGAAGGACAACCGTATTTACTATGTGCTGCCTAGACACGTTACTTCACCTCCCTGAATCGCAGTTTACTCTTGTGTTTACAACAGAGATAATAAGGCCTTTCTCTCTGGGTTGCTGTGATGTTTCAATAAAGTAATAGGCATATGTACCTTGTACACAGAAGATACTCAGTAAACCCCCACTTTCACCCAGTCCTTTCTTTATTTTCCACATCATTATGTTTCTTTGCATTACTGTGAATGCCATGATTTACATTTTTTAAAAACCACACAATGTTTGTGTGACTCCCAAGACAGACTCTCCAGCCTCTCCAAGTGCCCACCTCCAGAGATAAGAAGCTCAGTGACTTGAAGTGGGTGGGGGAGAGAGAAGGAGGGAGGGAGAGAAGGGGACTTCTCCTCCCACTGAAGCTCTAGAACACTAGAAGCTAATCTAGGACCTCCCCGAGAATTTTGTAAGGAAGTCCAAGAAAAACTATTAAAAAGTAATTTTTAGTATCTTAGCTGAAGAATAAATAAATATTTATTGAGGACTATGGAGAGTCTCCAAGACACTATATTACCCATATAAAGAAGGGGAAACTGAGGCTCAAAGAGCTTAAGCATCTTGCCAGAGGTCCCAGCTAGTAAGGGGGAAAGGGGGTTTCAAAACGCAGGTTTCACCCTCTGCTCTCTTCTGTTCTCCTATGTTATTGCAATAGTTTGATTTCATGTAGGAGCTTTTAAATCAATTTCAATTTAGACTTTTGGAGGCAGTCACACTGTACAGACAAAGATGATGTCCAAAAACTTGAGTTAATAAAAATGAAAATTTTAGATTTAGTGTAAAACTCAACTGAAGTCTAAATAAGATTAAATGGCAACAACAGTGTTCTCTGTGGTCAGATTAGCACTGCTTATCTACCCGAACTGTGTCCTGAAGTTGAGACTAGGCAGTACAGCAGGCTGGGATTTCTTTGCTCTCGCTTGATGAACTTTTCACCACTTTTCATGATGTGCCTATTGCAGTCCAGTGAGAGCTACATCGAAGAGAGTTCGTTCTACCCCTCATGCTTGCCACAAACAGTACCACACATTGACACGCTGAATATCCCTAGAGTTTCCAAACCACATGCTGCTTAGGAGCAACCAGGAAAGAGTGTAGAGGGAAAAATGAGCCCCGTTGGCCTGTTTGTTTTGGAAAGGTCACTTGCCCCCCTGCAGAGAACTTTTTCTGCCTGCCCTCCTTGGTGATCTGAGAGTGGCTGACACAACAACAAGAGCCCAGCTACATTTCCAGTGCCCTTTAGGACAAAGAGGAAAGGTGTGTGGAGGTCCAACCCCTCACCCTGCCTCAGCCTGGGCCACCTTATTCCCCCTGCTGCCCCTACCTCATCTCTCCAGGTGATGTTCCTGGCCTTGGAATGTGTTACAACATGACCCAGAGACAGGCCACTCCCTGTACCATCCTTCCTAATCGCGCTGTCTCTCTCTTTCACACACACACACACACACACACACGCCCTGAGAGACACCCTTCTTCACTGAGGCAGAATCACTTAGAACAGTGCCATCACAGAGCCAGAGGAATCTTATAGACCATTACATTTCATATCCTTTCCTTTTACAGGTGAGGAAACTGGGAGCTAGGGAGGCTAACTTGCCCAGGGTCAACGCTATTAATGTGCCCTTCCTTCTGCTAATGACAGCAGGAATTGTTGGTCATCTTTAAAACTTCATATGATATTAGAAAATGAGCTTTTTAAAAGAATTACTGAGACATGGTAGTAAGTGACTTTCCTCATGGAAAAATAGTGCCACTATTATCATTTCCTCTTTATTTCAAGCCCACACTTGGAGCTGTTAAGAGCATTTTGTATTTGCAAGTTTCCAGATGATATATTATTTTTCACATCACTATCCCTTATCGTTAAAATGTTCCCTGTGTGCCAACATTCTGGAAGATGCTGCCATGTGTACCAAGTCGAACACAAATTGTATTCGCACAGTCAAGGCCTCCATGCAGTTTGATGCACCAAGCGTTTATGCATCGTTTGCTGCAGCTGGACATGTGGACAGTTTGTGGGGCAGCCCAACCAGGTCTCTAAAACAAGCAATGTTCATTAATTTGCGTGTATAGACAGTGGGTTCCACATGGTCCACTTGCTAAGGCTGCTCAGCCACTTGCAGATGATGGTCAAGAGAAACAATACCTCATGCAGCAGCGTTGATGTCCTGTACCTGGGTAGCATAAAGGTTCCCTCTGAGCCTTCAAGAGCAGGCAGATGAGGTTAATGGGTAAGAAAGGCCTCCTAAGAGAGTGGGAAGGGGTGGGAATGTTTCCAACTGCAGAGAGCCCTATTTGGGACAGCCAATGCTCAACTCCAGAGTTTTGTCAGGTGGGGACTTGGACTAGCAAAGCCCGACCTCTGATTTTTTTAAAGAAGTCAGAAATCTGGAGTTGTTTATTAAATCTCCTATTTTTCCCTCAATGTTGCTAATTTAGGTTTTTTCTTCTCTGTGAGTCAGTTTCTGCCAGGTACTACAAGTTTGTGAGTCCCCATAGAATTTTCCAGGGCAGAATTTGGAGGATAGTTGGGCAGAGGATTAGAACTAGTGTCAGGGGTTAGCCTGAGTGGTACTCTGGCTGGGTCCACTTGTCATGGCTTCCCAGTCCTTGTGGCTTATTAAACTGACTCATTAGAAGTAAGATGTGGCAATTGATGGACTCATTCTCTGACTTTGTAATCATTTCCAGCTCCACTGCCATCCCTTTTGCTTCACGCTTGGCTGACACAATGACCCGCTGTATATCAAGGGTGTGGGAGGTAGGGGTGTGCATAAATGGAAGCTCTAGTAATTGAAAATAATTTATTATTTTTAAAAAATTATCAGCATGAATGCATTCACAGGGTTTTCAGACAGTCCTTCTTTTGGTCTCCTTTGTTTCGTCTTCAATCTGGAATACCTGAAAGCTAGTTTCCTGGCCAATTAGCATTCTGCATGGTTCATTTGGCTCATGGCAACCAATAATCACAACACTATTTGTACATCACAGTTCTGTGATCCAATTTGGGCTTAAAAACTGTAGGGAAAAATTATTGTGAAAAATATTTTTGTTTGGGTGTAGATAATCGATACAAATTAATTTCAGATGAACCTAAATAGACCTGATAAATTCACTAAGCAGATGCTATTAAAATGAAGAATGTTCTTAAGGTTTTCTGTGAATTTGGGGGTTTGGGGCAAATTAGGATTATAACTTTGTAGTAGTGGTATGTTTTACAAAGGCCATTTCACTTCAGGCTAAGAAGAGTGAAAGGCTGAGACAAGTAGATGGAAAATCGAGATATAATAGGCTTACTTATGAAGTAAATGCTTTTATTTAGAATCCTTATATTGACAGTCCTCCTTTATCTAACTTTCTGAATAGCTGCTTAAGTCTAAGTTATATTTAGCCTATATAAGCACAGTCACAGACAGGGAAATCGACAAATGTTTGCAGATACCTATAAATATGCTGCATGTGGGTAGCACTTTTCAAATTTTGAAAGTGACTTAAACAGCCTCTTAAATTGCAGCAACACAGCTCACTCGAGGTTTATAAACTCAGTGTTCAGTTCTTGTTTTTGTTCTCCTGGGCTGGTGTGAGTCTGTACTGCGTGATCTCTTAGGAAGCAGACCCAAGCCTGTGTTCTTTGGATGAGAAATGACAATGTTATGGAATTGGGATCCCTCCGCAAAGCAATCATTTCAACAAGAAAATTTGTTGTCTACATATTTACAAGGGTTAGGGCCCAAAATTGAGTAGAAAGGGAATAATACATCAAAACTTCAACTGAAGAAAATTTTAAAGTGTTCACGTGGACCGACCAAGGTGAACCAATACTTCCAGATCACTTTCACCCGCATGATGTACGTGTTAACTACCTGATGATATAATGATAGAAAGACATATAAAACAGGTGTTTTTCCTGGCAGAGAGCCCTGCTGTAAACCCGGAGATATTTAAATGACATATCTCAGCCATGATGCTGGCGGCAGGGATAGCCAGAATAGCCATTGACTTGCATAATAGATTTCTTCTGCATGCATTGCTCTTCCTGCCAGCTTCTGGGGTTGACAATTTCACATTTGACACATGCAATCTTAAGATGGAAAAAATTAAAATTGGGGGATATAATAAAGTAGCAGGACATTGTCTTGTTAGCTTGTAGGACATTTGCACCAAAATGAACGCAGTTGTTGAAGGATGGAGACTCATTTGTCATGTCAAGAAAAATTAAGCCTTAAAAGCGTACATACATCTCTAAACATTTCCAAAGGAATGAGAATCAGACTTTTGAGTTTCCTCTTTTCTTCCATTATATGCTACAGATTCTCTGAGGCAATATGCTTCTGTATAATACTGTTCTTGAGCTCCTGGTAAAAGTTGCCAGTTCTCCCTGCCCCCTCCCCCTCCCGCCAGATGCTTTCTCTCCTAAAATCTAACAGCTGCCTGGTGTCTTGTGTATGTTTTACTTACTTTTGTGATTTATTTCTCCCCTTTAATACTGTACTGAACAGGAGCCATGAGAAGCAAATCGGGGCACTTCAGAGCTTCTTTCCTTTGAGTTCAGATTCTCTAGGATAGGAAGAACTGGCAAATAAATGAATGAATAGACTCTTGCTTTTCACCTGTCTAATAAATACATGTTTTTGTCTCTTCGTAATGGTTCACCCTTATGAACAAGTAATCATTTAAAGTTTAATTTTAATCTACACATCAGAGATGGAGATATGGAACTGTTGAGGCTTTTCTCTCGATCTCTCTCCCTCTTTGATTTTCAAGATAAAGCAAATTCATTAATGTGCACCTTTCAATTGAAGAAATGCTTAAGACCTAGCTGTGTCTGTGAAATTATAAGTTACAGTGCAACACTTGGGACTGATGAATACTTTTTTGGCATGAAGAGAAGAGACATAGGTATGTAATCAAAATGGTGTTCCAAAAAGCGTTAAGTTAGCAGTTTGTTTGCCAAATTAACTTTCAAAGACATCTAGGTTACTAAGTTTGACATTTCTACACACAAATCTTAAACGATTGATGGATTACTGTAAAATAGCTTTGTTCAAAAAAGATAATCTTTGGCAGGCTACTTCAAAGAGTTTACTGCTCTGGAAAGATGAAAAGATATCCTCATTTTACATTAATTTTCATGATAGATCAATGCTTATTTGCAATATGCCTGAGAATTAAGTGATATTTACCATATTATGAGTCTTTTTTTTTTCACTGTATCCAGCAGTCCCACATGGGATTGTTTTTGTTTCCAAGATTTAGGAGAATTTTTCTGCTCATAAAGAGCTTTGTCAAGAAAATACAGATGGGTAGAACAGCATATCTGACATTTTTATTCACTACTATTTCACTGCAAGGAAGTACTGAGACTAAAATATGCAGAGATATGACTTTTTAAATCAACAATACCGTTTCAGAATGCGGTTTCAGATTCTCCTTGTAGTAATCTTTAGAGTGTGAAAGGGTCTGCCTACTTCTCTTTAAATATAGATTGTGTGACTTTATTTATTTATGTCTAAGTCACTGTAGAATGACATAAGTCAGGGGTGAATATTTCAATTAAGGGGTCAAGCAGGTAATGGAAATCAGTAAAGAGGACGAGTTGTAGGTGTGTGTGTGTGTGCGCGTGTGTACGTCTGCACCTGTGTGTTGGAAGTGGAGGTGTGGTGCCTAAGGAAACTGTCATTTAGGGCAGTATGGCAGGTATTTTGATTTTTACAAAGAAATTGAAAAATCTAGATTAATATCAGAAATCTCCTATTTTTCGATATTGGCAATCACCTCAAATTTCTGAGTGATTTTGAATGCAGAGTTCCATGATTGTGCAATAGCCATCTATAAAAGCCTAAAGATGGCTCAGGATAAAGGAACTAAAGCTCTTTGTCCCATACTGGAGAAACTTTGCAAAAGGGCTCAGATGCATGGGGAAAGAGGTAGCAGCAGGTAACGAGTACAAGTTCCAAACACAAAAATCAGCGAATTCACCATGTAGAAGATGTAAAGCGGAGGCTTTTTTTTTTCCTCTTGAATTTATCTTTAAGGGTATTTCATTTTATGGCATTGAACAAAGCTGACTTGGAAAAAAAAATCTGTTCTTCACTTTTTGGCAGGGTGAAGTAGAGAAATAAAGTCTCCCCGCTGAACTACTATGAGGTCAGAAGCCTTGCTGCTCTATTTCACACTGCTACACTTTGCTGGGGCTGGTTTCCCAGAAGATTCTGAGCCAATCAGTATTTCGCATGGCAACTGTAAGTACCCATGGTCTCACTCACTGTCTCCCTTTGAGAACATTTTAGCCTGAATTGGACTAGCAAAAAAATAGAAATGAAAAATGAAATAGAAAAGGTGACTTCTTAGACCTCTGTACATGGCAAAGGTGGATAATTGAAGTCTACTCAAATTGATAGGATGACTTTTCTATAACTCCATCAGATGTTGTTGTGGGGACATGTGTGAGGATTTGAAACGTCCCTTGTAACCCTGATGAAGTCTCAGCTACTACCTGGAGGCCATGGTATGGTGTTCATGTCTTAAAATCAGCTCTGGCCGGGCGCGGTGGCTCACGCCTGTAATCCCAGCACTTTGGGAGGCCGAGATGGGCGGATCACGAGGTCAGGAGATCGAGACCATCCTGGCTAATACGGTGAAACCCCGTCTCTACTAAAAATACGGAAAAAAAAACAAAACAAAAAAACTAGCTGGGCGACGTGGTGGCGCCTGTAGTCCCAGCTACTCGGGAGGCTGAGGCAAGAGAATGGCGTGAACCCGGGAGGCGGAGCTTGCAGTGAGCTGAGATCCGGCCACTGCACTCCAGCCTGGGCCACAGAGCGAGACTCCACCTCAAAAAAAAAAAAAAAAATCACCTCTGTGGGAGAATATCACTCTGATCTGGGTATTGGCAGTGTTATATTACTCACCTTTACATACACTTCATATATAGGGATTGTTGCAAAATATGAACAAAAAACAATGACCATTTTGGAGTACTTCAGAGAAAATTATTTTTTTTTTGGACTTAGAAGTTACATGGTTAATAGACTTGGGTAAAGAGTAATTTTGAATGTATAGAGGACCCATTTTAACTGTTTACAACTTTCCTTTGGTCTCTGCTTCATCGTCAGGAGTAGATACTGACATGATTAAGAATTCAGTTGTCTCCTCAAAAGAGGAGAGTCCTGCCTATGTGTTGCATGGAACATTCAATGTACCACTTTTTTTCATGCCTGTCAAAAGACTTAAGTATTTTATTACAATAAAAATGTAAGAGAGCATTTTTTTCTAAATATCTCTTTTCATAGTAATCACCCCAAAACAAACACTGAGTGAGCCATAGAAAGGTGTCTAACATTAATAAGGAATACTAAGGAGATCCAAATATGCCCAGTGTTCAGCTGTTCTTTCTGGGTTGGAAGAAAATGAGGTAGCAAAACTGACACACAAAACAATTAGAGAGTCCAAAGTCAAAGGGCATTATTAAGAACAAATGTGTAGTTCAAGATCATCACTCCTGAAATGGCAGAGTCCACCTAACTCAAGGTTCTAAACTTAATAAACATTTATTTATTTCTATTTGAGGTAAGATTTCTGTCTTGGATGCCCTAAGTATAGACAGGACTCCAGGGCCAGGTGTGGTGGCTCATGCCTGTAATCCCAGCACTTTGGGAGGCCGAGGTGGGCGGATTATGAGGTCAGGAGATGGAGACCATCCTGGCTAACATGGTGAAACCCTGTCTCTACTAAAATACGAAAAAAAAAAAAAAAAATTTAGATGGGCATGGTGGTGTGCGCCTGTAGTCCCAGCTACTCAGGAGGCTGAGGCAGCAGAATCGCTTGAATCCGGGAGGTGGAGATTATAGTGAGCCGAGATCACACCACTGCACTCCAGCCTGGTGACAGAGTGAGACTCCATCTCAAAGAAAAAAAAAAAAGAAGGGACTCCAGCCCAAGTGGATTGCTATCAACCACCCCTCTGTGGTCACTCAAATCCATGATCTTGGAGACATTTGAATTGTTTTAGCAATCTCCTTGATGAATGGGTACATGAAATTTCAAAGCAGTGGAAGGGAAAGCACAAGATTGTCTTATACCAAGCTCTCTTGTGAATAAAATATAGTAAGACTCCTGATAAGATACCCATTGTGAGTAATGGTCAGATACTACAAGGGTGTGAAGTGAGGGTCTAAGCATAAATCTGTGAATGGTTCTAGTCATTATTTACACCCCCACCCCTCTCCAGAAAACAAGTGCCTTTTAAATGTGGCTCATCTTTCTTTCCTCCTGAGTTTCTCTGGAGGCTCACCAGTGCTCTCAAGATTGTAAGTGTAAAGGCAGAGATGTTGAGATGTAGGTATTTTTAAAGGTCAGATCTGAATCCAAATTGCCCACTCTCAGCCAAAGAGAACTATAGGAAAAGAGAAATAATGCTCATTGACTCACCAAGTCAGGGAAAATTTCAGATCACCTGACTGGCTACACTCAGTTTGACCCTGTCCTGTCAAAGCCCACATTTCTGTGAAATTGTTAGCCAACTGCTTAACTCAAGAGTGAACTTCCCACAGTTCCTAGAATGCCAACCAACCTCGCAGGGCTGCCTTCAATAGTGGATTATTCCAACTGGACGCCTGTGGAGACTGTATTTTTCTTCTGGCTCCTGGACAAGGGCTCTCGCCTCCAGACCACATTGCATTTGTGGTGATTGATGGGAAGGCTGCTTTGAAATAGTTTTGTCCCGAGACAAGATCTTTGGCAGACTGCCTCCTCAGGCTTAGCTCTACAGAAGATGAAAAGAAAACTGTGGAAGAAAAGAGCACCTTCATGCAAAGCGTTCACTAGCAAGTTGAGCCCTGAGAAAGAGAGACAAATCAAAAATTGTGACACTTAGAAATATAAATCCAGGCTTATTATCATCTAGAAATGAAACTAACTTGATGAACCTTAAAGAGCACTCTTCTATCATATTTCCTAAAATAACAGACTCATATGGAAATGGAAAATGGTGGCATGGTGTGACTTAAACACGGCTTTCTTTTGTGGCCTGTCCCCCTCCCCTCCCTACCCTGTCAATTCCTGGCTTGATTTGTTTCTCCTTTCTTGCCCCATCTCCTCTTTTCACAGATACAAAACAGTATCCGGTGTTTGTGGGCCACAAGCCAGGACGGAACGCCACACAGAGGCACAGGCTGGACATCCAGATGATTTTGATCATGAACGGAACCCTCTACATTGCTGCTAGGTACGGGGCCCTTTCCCCTTGTCTGCCTTCAGAGTGTCCAAAAGCCCAAGGTCCTAAATTTACCAGCTCTGCATTATTTTTGAGATCTTGAGGTTTCTAAATAGAGTGTTATTTAATTTAAAGGCTCCTGTAATTTGTCAAGCAATCATTATTTCAAAACTGTCTGTGTCTGTTTAACCCTATGTGGATTTAAATAGAAATAATAGCATATTTGGGCACTTACACTCAAATAATCCACTGTTTATCTTCAACATATATGCAAATATTTATTCAAGCACCCATTAGAATGCTCTGCTCCTCAGTACTTTGTTTGTTTGTTTGAGATGGAGTTTTCGCTCTCATTGCCCAGGCTGGAGTGCAATGGCACAATCTCAGCTCACCGAAACCTCCCTCTCGTGAGTTCAAGCAATTCTTTTGCCTCAGCCTCCCAAGTAGCTGGAATAACAGGCATGCACCATCACGCCTGGCTAATTTGCTATTTTTAGTAGAGACAGGGTTTCACTATGTTGGTCAGGCTGGTCTTGAACTCCTGACCTCAGGTGATTCACCCACCTTGGCCTCCCCAAGTGCTGGGATTACAGGCCTGAGCCACCTCATCTGGCCTAATACTTATTTGTTAAATTAAGTAGAATGTGTAAACATGTATTATATAGTGTAAATGTAGGTGTGTGCATTAAACCTATTTGTATTTTTTGCAGTTATCATATATATCATTCATAATATATATCATCACTTTGAAAGAACGGCAATGACAACCAAAGAAAGCATAGTATATATTTCAGAAGGTTTTTATTTGGTTTTAGTAAAAAAAATATTCATCCATTGGGGAAATGTTATTTAGACAGACAGACTGACGTCTTAAGGCTGAATGGCATGGTAAGAATACGGCTCAAACAGGGATCACATAAATTTAGGCTTTTGTTATAATTCTGCCCTTAATTTAGCCGGACCACAACTTCTGTGGCCATAAGTATCCTCTGCCAAATGAGATGTTGTATTTGATTACCTTAATGAAGTCCCTAAGGAGTCCAACAATATATGATCCTCCATTTTGGCAGTGTGTAGCTATTCAAAATAATTCCAAATGAACAGCAATATGGAGCACTATCTTATAGTGTTCCCTGTGGTCTTTCTTGGCTCTACACTGTTTAATCATTTCACACTAGGGAGAAGAAATGGTGATTATGCTTTTTTTGAAACAGCATTTCACTCCCATTGTCCAGGCTGGAGTGCAGTGGCGCGATCTCAGCTCACTGCAACTTCCTCCTCCTCACCAGTGTTAAAGCAATTCTCCTGCCTCAGCCTCCTGAGTAGCTGGGACTACAGGCACCTGCCACCACGCCCAGCTAATTTTTGTATCTATTTTTAGTAGAGATGGGGTTCCACCATGTTGACCAGGCTGGTCTCGAACTCCTGACCTTCAAGTGGTCCACCCACCTCGACCTCTCAAAGTGCTGGAATTGCAGGTGTGAGCCACCATACCCGGCCTAGAAATGGAGATCGTTTCTATCTGGCATAAGGAAAGAACAAGTAAATAACAGTGGTTGATTCTTCTAAAGCACTTAGATGTTCTGAGGTGACAAGCTGTGCAACATAAAGTTAAAAACAAAACGAAACAAAAAAAAAACGGCTAGACTAAAACGTCCTGAAACTGCCCCTAACTGGGCTACAGGAAGCAATGTCCAAATGCTTTTCTAAAGTTTTACTTTACAAATACTTATACAGTATATACAACTAGCATGCTGTGCACATACAATTAACAAACGTAGCTGTAGATTATTTATGAATGTCAATTCATCCAATCCTGGAAACAACCCTATAAGAAGGAGCTGTTATTATTCCCATGTCTAATAGGAGGAATCCAAGGGACAGATAGGTGAAATGATGGGGCCAAAGTGACAGAAGCAGGATTTGAACCAGGATGGTCTTGCTCCAGAGTCCATGCTGTCATTCCCTGTACTTGGCTGCATACTGAGGAATAGAGCTGGTACTGTTTGTCCTGAGAATACCCTTGTAATCGCTGTTGCCCAAGAACATGGTCATTGTGAGTAGTCATCACAAAGCCTTTCCATAAGATGCTCAGTAGTCACCTCTCTGATAGAATACCAGCTCCTTCTTAAATGTCATTTTTATTTTCCTAAACATAATAGGGTTGGAAAATGACATTAGTACTCAAGGGCTGATCAAAACAAATGATAAAACATTGAATCTGTGAGAAATAGGTTGACTTAAGAATCTCTTGTGAATTGTTCACTTTCCAATTGAGTCTCCGGGGGAAAAAATGGTATAACAGACTGCCCTTGTACTCAATGATTTAGCAGCGCGTGGACCACAGGTTCCAGGGCTACACGAGTATTAGCAGCAAGGTCCTATGCAGACTTAAAAGTGACCATTATTCTAGCTCATTAAAACCAAGACAGTTTTATTCTAACTCCTCACCCCAAGGAAGGTAAGGGAAAGAAGAAATAGAAGGATAAAAAGAAGAAACACACTAATATTTTTGAAACTATCAGATAAACTCATCTTTGATTAGAGGTCAAGTTTATATCACTATAGCATTGACATGTTGGTTTTCACACCATACGCAGCCACTTCCTCTCAACACATACCCTTAGAAAAATTCTTGAAGGGGTTCCACGCCCACCATATTTAGGGCCTCTTCTCTCCTTTTAATTTTACACTTTATTTTTACACTTCCAACTTTAATTCACTTTAATTTTACACTTCCCAACATTGCTCTGAGAGATCCAAGTTTCTAGGCAGCAAATAACATGATTTAAAGCTAAATCCCTCCCCCCACCCCCCGCCACCCAGGTTCAAGCCATGGCAACACAATTCAGTGGTGCTTGCTGGAGGGGGAAGAGGAAGTCCTGGGATTAAGTCAGTTTATGTTCAAATAACTTAATTCAGGAAGAACAGTGTATGAGACCTGGGATGCACACTAAGATGGCTGGGAATGACCCCTGACCCTGGTCTGTGGTTTACCATAAAGCACCATTTTTGTTTGCTAGGGCCATGTGAGCTTTTGTCATTGTCCAAAAGAAGATTTCATTCACAGAATTCTATGTTTAAAAGGCTTCCCAGTTCTTCTAGACAATTGGTGTCAGCGATCGCAAGCCAAGTCCCCTCCAGAACCCAGGGGACTGAGTGAGTGTTGGTGGCAAGAACCCCTTTCAATTCTGCTTTATTATTATCCACTTTGTAAATTCCTCTTCTTTTTTAATCTCTAAACTGCTAATTAACATAAACAGGCCATGCCAAAAGGGGGCAATCTGAGAGCTTTCTGAGGAGCTGCCAATGCATATTAATCAGTTGTTCATTTACGATTCGTATGTTCAGCTCCGACTTCAGTTTTGAGGGGAGGCAGGCAAGGAAAAGCCTCAAGTCATCTCAAACCTGATACCAAAGTAATAGGCAATTCCATTCCGATAATGAGTCTGACCACAGCACCACCAATAAAGTCAAACAAGTAATAAACAAATGCGATAAAACTGCCTTGAAATTAAAGGGCATGGCAATTCTGGCAGCCTACTGAAGTTTGAAGAAACTTCCCTATTCAGCAATTTACAAAACAGGCCCCTACTCCTCCACCCCTTACCATGCCCTTCCCCCCTCTCACCCCATGCACACTCACAGTAGCAGGCAAGGGAATTTTCTAAGCCAACTGCCCTTCCTGCCCCTTTTATTTTCACGTGAGATGGCCTGTTATTTTTCTGTGTTGTGTTTTTCTAAAACAAGAAGCAAACAGATTTTCCAAGAACTGAAATATATATATATATGTGAATCCTGCAAATAATTCCTTTCTTATCAGCTCCCCACTCTTTCTTTTAACTAACGAGGTGGCTTAAAAGTCTGCATAGAAGACTTGAGGTCCTGGTTTAAAGCTGTGGGTAATTTTCCAGCCCCAGGACTTCCTGCATTTTAGAAAAAGTCAATGTTATTTCAAGGGAAAATGAGCTGTTTTGCTTTCCCTCACTAGCCCCCATCTCCTCTGTTGAGTGTAGTTCTTTTCTTTCTTAGGAATTCCAGACAAAAACGCCCTTGTACTCAGCTCACACAGAAGGGGATGTTTAAATATAGCCCCACACCTGAGCTGCTGATTCTCTTTCTCCCTTTCCAAGGCTAGATTGGCAGCAAATTGTAAAGACAACCCAATTCTCAGCAAAACAGGAAGGTGAACAGAAGCAAGAAATGTCAACTTTAGCTTAAGTACATTTTAGACTTTAATTGACCATCATTATGAGGAAAAGAGTGGCTTCTGGAAATAATTTTACCTTTATCGTCATCCATCCTGTCGATCAAATAATCAAAGTTAAGATGGAAATATATTTTCAAAAGAAAGATGGAGATGGAGATCAGTTTTTTGTCAGCCCTCTTGATGAACAAATGTGGCATGTTGAATACCAAGTATTTGGTACGTGTATTTGAAGATAATGAAAGGGCGCACGAACCCATCTGTTTTCTAGATTTGGGGCCAGTTTAACTTTCAGAGCCCTCCCTCCTGAGCTACATATATGCAGATGTTATAGATCTAGTGTCGGAGAGAAGAGTTAATACAGGAAAGTTTTCATAAAAGGTGTCACTTGGAGCGCAATGCCATGATTTATCAGAAGGTGCTAAATGGGATCCGGAGGCATCACTTGAAGGCTGCGCTCTTTTCTTCTTGCATGTGGATATCATGTTTTTTTAAGAACATGGATATGGGCTTATCTGCCCTGATAAGACATAACTCATGAAGCAGAAAATGAACTGTTTTGACTCTGTGTTTGACCTTGTATTAATTTTTCTTTGCCTATAGGGACCATATTTATACTGTTGATATAGACACATCACACACGGAAGAAATTTATTGTAGCAAAGTAAGTTGTTTTAAAACCATATTTGTAAAATGAAGGACCTTTGGATAGTTCTTGAACAGAATATGTATTTTAAGTGCATTAAGATGATGTAGCTAATCATAACTTAGAGATGCCAACATGCATTTTGTGAAATCCTAATTGGGGAATAGGTTAGGATTGAATCCATGTTCAGAAACAGTTATGTACTTCATATTTTATTCATCAAATATATGTGTACATATACATTTTGAAGTTTTAGGTAATTTCTACATTTCTTTTATAAAAATATTGCCTCGTTTGTCCAAGAATGTGTTCTACAAAGGTTTCAATGTTAATTTCCATGTCTTGCAGAATTAAGTTTGATTTGACTGTTGTAGTTCAGGAACTGGATCGTTACCCATTTCAGACGGACATAAAGTATAAGCTAAGCTTTCCTCATAACACCACATGGGGATATTTTACTTAATAAAACCTGTACCATAGGAGTAGAAGATCCCTTCAGTCCATTAATCTATGTGAAGGAGTATAACCTGAATTAAATATTTGTCCACCTAGAGTCAATGTCCTCTTTATGTTTAAGAAAATGACTTCCATATTTTAAGAAAAAAGCCTTCTTTATAAAAATTGATTTATCAACTGAGAGGAAAGGGCAAGGACACATATTTTATCAAAATGAGCATAATTTGGCAAATTAATTTGGATAGTTTATGTAAAATTTTCACACTGTTGTTTATTCTTTCCTTTCTCCTTCATCTTTATCTCAAACAGAAGAAGATCATTTTGTGGTTTAATGAATAGATAGGAGTTCAAAATTAAACGAACGTTTTCATCTGGAATCTTTTGTTGTTATGGTGAATTAATCATGGAGAAAGGGTGCAGAAAGCTTTCAATAAATATATGTTCAGGCTTTAGTCTCCCCAAGGGAACTCTTACTTCTAAAATCAAATGCAACAACCTCTGGGCTCTAATTGATTTCTTTCTTGATCCCTGCAGAAACTGACATGGAAATCTAGACAGGCCGATGTAGACACTTGCAGAATGAAGGGAAAACATAAGGTAGGCAATTTTCATTTCTCCTGCAGCTGCCACTTTGGGTTAAGTTTTTGACTGTTATATCCAGCCATAGACCGTGAGGTAGAATGGATTGTTCTTTTTCCCTTTTCCCTCAGTAATTGCTTTTTTCATCAACTTATTGAAGGCTTTAATTTGCCAAAATAGTTTGCTTTTAATGTGATGAAACATTACAACAGCTGCTAGGCCTGCATCATGAACGACTTAGGCGCACACAGGATTATGGACACAAAGCCGGCTGCACAGAGTCTTCTGAGTGCACTCCGATGCCCACCTCTGCAGTCCAAGGCCCACAGGGAGTCTGTGGAAGAGCTCATAAAAGGCTGCCGCAGACATGCGGGGTTTTCTGCCTTTGGTCATATGACAACATAAAAACACACTTCAACCAGCAGCTTTGTACATCAGGGAACACTGGAGCATCTGGCATTAAAATTAATATGATGGGAGGTTGGCATTTCCAAGCTTGCCTTCCTTTTGTGACATAAAGTAAACACACTCTCTTCCATTCTATGCCTTGTTTTTATTTACTGTTGAAAGAGTAATCGTTGATATCGGCATCATCTTGTGGTGAACATCAGGAGAAACTTGAACTTTTAATGGGAGAAGTCCTCAGCCACCTCCATTTTAACCTTACTGAGCACGGCATACAGTGAAGAATCAGTTTCTGTATTGAATGGACACAATACAAACAGTTTGAATTATTTTTCAGGATGAGTGCCACAACTTTATTAAAGTTCTTCTGAAGAAAAACGATGATGCATTGTTTGTCTGTGGAACTAATGCCTTCAACCCTTCCTGCAGAAACTATAAGGTAAATGCTATTTGTCGGTTAGAACCACACTGCCAGGAGGCATTTCATAATTTACTGTGATTGTACCTGCAGCAACCTAAGACGGGTAATTCAACACCACCTGAGTTCCTCTCACTTGTTCAGCTTAATGTATTGCTCCACATGAGTGATCCTGAGCAGGCCTCTAAGCTTCCTGTTTGTTGAGGATTGATTGACACATTTTTAAAGAGCCTGCCTAGCAAAGTTAGTTTCTGTAAGACCCTTTTCTCTATTGTTCAGAAGACGGACATACTTACCATGTACACCATGTGGATTTCCTCTCTCTATTTTTTCTCCCTCCCACCCCACTATCTAACTTCTGAGCACAAAAGCACACTTATATGGTGAGTGATTTCTATTCTAAAAGGTATCTCAAAAGCATGCCATTTGAAACTATAGACTTTCCCACAAGAACACAGGAATTTAATTCCATGGAGCACTCAGCTTTCTTGACCACAGCCTTACTTACCTTGGCTTTATGCAAGCAGGGGGAAAAAAGCCCTCTTAAAGAGTTAGTAAATCTAGCTGTTTTGATGCAGCTATAATAGAGGTGCTGATGAAGGAGCAGGGACCTTGCCAGGCGTGGAAGCAGAGGTGGCAGCGATCTGAGGTCTTGGCTGCACCACGATTAGCTTTCCTTGTACATCTTTCTGCCAGCCTTTCTCGAAGGAAACATGTACTGTGTTTTCTCCTGTGGCCCGTCGCTGAGGTTGTAAAGACAGACAGGAGGCCTCAACTCTTAGGGAAGCCAGGCAGGGAGAAGAAAACAATTTCATGGGGTTGCTGCCATGGTGACATCATGCAATGGATTATGGAAGCACAACACAAAAGTTCCTGCCATGCATGAGGTGAAGAGTCTGGGAAAGCTTCATAAAATGACCCCCTGTCTTCAAACTTTCCTACCTGTTGTTCTCACACCTGGAACACAAATACCACCGCCCTTAAGAAACACAGGCTCTACAAGGGCAGGGATCACATCTGTGATTCTCCAGAACCTAACATAGTGCCTCCCAAACAGGTGTTTAATTAATTTTTGTGAAGCATTAAATGAGGTAATGCCTAACGTTTGTCTTAAAGGGTAAGGAGAAGTTAGCCAAATGAAGGAAGAGAAGCATGCCAGTTAGCAGGGAACAGCATGAACAAAGGCATGGAGTAAGAAATGGCCTATTGAGCTTGAGAAACCTCATTTGGTTCTGAATTGTGTGACTGTAAAGCGACAACTGTTAACAGAAAAAAGCTCGAGATGTAGATGGCCCCAGGGATGAAGGGAAGAGAATAGATTCAGGAAATACTGAAGTGACAAAAACCGGTAGGATTTAATAATTGATAAGCAATTATTATCAATCTCTCTCTATCCTGGATAGAAAGAGAGAGGTGACTCAAGAATAACTGCTAGGCCATCTCTTAGTGAGTAGATGGATGGGGCTGCCACCAATTCAGACAGGAAGTAAAGGAAGAGCCGTGAGATTGGGGTTGGGGGTTGGGGGAGTGTGAAAGTAAAGGCTCCATTTTGCACATTATGAGAATGCCAAGCACTGTGAACAGCACTGCCTATGGGACATGAATACAGCTATCTAGCAAGAAGATGGATCAGTAAGCTTTGGTTTAGAGAGAGCTGTGGGGAGAAATATAGATTTAGGTTCCATCATCATAAAGTGAAACCCTAGGAGTGGGAAGAATGAGAAAAGCAATGATGGGCTGGAATCTATACCAGCAAGCTCACGAGAAAGACCCCCTGTCTTTTCTTGGCATGTACAGTGAAGGGAGGGTCTGTTTGACCCTCATACTCATCTTCCATCTTACACTTGGAAATGGGCACCAACAGGGCCAGGATTAGGGTGCAGCAAGTGAGGCGCGTGGCTCAGGCACAAAATAGAAGGGAGCACCAAAAAATTCAGTAATTAAGATGTTAGATTTTTAATGCAATATTTTTTAAAAATCAAATTTAGTACATAAAGGTCTGCTATCAACAAAAGATCAAGTTTTTAAGTATAAAGACAAGATCTTTATACTTAATACTTTTTATTAAAAAATTATTTTATCAGTGTATAATAGAGGTAGCCAGTCTAGCCCAACATTTACTCTAGCTAGTGACAGCATGCAGATAAGGTTTCAACTTTGATTTACCACTTAATATTCCATCCCTGTTTGTCATTATTGAGGACTCATTAAGATTAATGCTTCTAACAAATCCCAAGGAATTCCCTAGTTGGAAAGCTATCTTTTATGACAAATTACAGGTTTTCTTGGCATAGTGATATATAGGCCATGAATCATCTGGCTTATTCTTCCTGTACATGTTCCATTTCCCACGATTCTACACCTATAGTAATGCCATCACCTCTTGCTTGTTCTAGCCACACCTGCTGAGACATGCTCCGGGAGCCCAGGCCTCTCAGAAGCCGCAGATGAGATGTTGCTCATGCTTAGTTCCCAACAATATGCCTAGCACTGTGAATGGTAGTAAGAACCCTTGGCATTGCTCAGAAAAGTGTATTTTTAGACTCAGGGCACAGCGTGACATTGCTGATGATATGGGACATAATGTATTTGGCTGCAGGGAGAATGACAGCTTCTCTCTTAAGTGCTTTTTATCAACAGATCAGGACAAAGGTTCAGAGTGAAAACAATGACCAGCCTTCCACTGAAAAACCCAAGTCTTATCATAGCACACAAGCATCAAGTTGATTAGAGTGACATGAAGCAAGAGAGTAACAAATTTTCAGTATCTGCCTTTCTACCATGCACTGATCTATATTAATTTTTATAACACAAGTAAGCTGAATGTGTTAGAAAGGTTATAGCCCCAAATTAGATTATCAAGATTATCTGGGGGAGAGCTTTGAAGGCTACACACTATAAATCTAAAACTGCACTCCCTGCCTTTTTCCTCCTGTTCTCTAAACCTTTTGAACTTCTGCAAAAATCAGGCTGGGTCTTTGTATAATTATCTGTACCCGATAGTGGTTTAACTTCCCAGGAGCCGCTGTGAAGTCTCGGATTTGATGACTGCTTCAAGGGTTAGTTTTTACTTCTTGGAAAGAGGAATTCACCATGGCTTTTGTCTCTGGACCTTTCCAACCTCACAAACCGGTATATTTGTACTTCACTACTTCTTGCCTTTGACCAGCTATAGCTATAGCCACTTTTTTTTAAGGGTTAGTTACATTATAAAGAAAACCATATACCCCTTGTCTATTGTTTCCTCATTGCTAGGATTAGAGCGTACACAGCTTAGGATAAGGGCCTATCCGTTGCATCACTGTGTGCTAAGGCATCATTTTGAATCCATGCCAGACCCACAGACCACAAAAGTCTGTCAGAGTTCAACAGAAAGCTCATGGTTAGTATAAAATATCTGAAAAAGACTTTCATTAAAAAATGTGCTGGGTGGAAGAGTACACTGCTTGAAAGAATGTCTGATTTGACCATCTTTCGTCTAAAAATATGTTTTTAACACAGCTATTTTATGTGATTCTCAACTACAGTTTTAAAAAAATACATAGTGGCTTCAACAGGGTCCATCTCAAAGTGGTTACAGATTTAAAAAGGCCTATCACATCCTGGACATTATTTCTGAGGGTTTAGGGCCAAAGAAAAGGTTGTTGTTTGTAATTATATCCGATTATTTCACTTAGATGGATACGTTGGAACCATTTGGGGATGAATTCAGCGGAATGGCCAGATGCCCGTATGATGCCAAACATGCCAACGTTGCACTGTTTGCAGGTAAGCGACCTGATTTCTCCTCGTCGCATTTGCTTTTGCGGGTTTCATCCTGTCACTGTGAATCTGCTCTAGAGGATTCATGGAGTCACAGTTGTGCTTTGATTCTCTGGTGAATACTGTAATTAAGATGCCTTTCCGTTTGAAATTGGTATGAAAATTGTACTTTTGCTTCTCAAACAAAGTCTGTGCCACACTTACCCATGCGTTTGTGCCTTCAGGAAAGGATAACAGCGTGGCACTGAACATGTGACGAATCAGGGAATGTTTGGGCTAAAATAATAGAAAATCTCACCTCAAACCACCAATGTAAAAAAAAATAATAAAATTTAAATTTAAAACCCCCAGTGATGTGCATTTATGGTTCAAGCTAGGATGGACTTTGGGGTTGGCTAGATTCAACCACTCAACAGTGTCATCCGAGAGGCAGCTGCTTTTTATTCCCATGCTCTGCATCAACCTCATGATGAGACTGGCGGTTCTCAAAATCAGAGGATGGCTGCCAGCCCCAGTTAGTGCTACATGTCTTCTTGTCCACATATAGAAAAGAAAGGGAAAGAAACAAAAGGAAGCCTCTGGAAGCTCTCTCAGAGCAATGAGGCCTTGTACCCACAAGCTTCCAATAAACATCTTCTCAAATATCATTGACCTGATTAGGTTACATGCCCATCTCTGACCGAAAGACCATGGTGGCTGAGGGGAGGGTGCTAATTGCTTAGGCTGACCTCTACTCCCCAACACTACCCCTTCTTTCCACTGCAAAAGATATAAAGAAATCACAAACAACCATCATTTTCAGATTTAGTGGGATTTTTGTGTATGAGATTGTGTGCTTTAATTAGAAATTTATTTAGGAATTCATTACCAGCTGTGTGTGGAAGTGGATGTAAGCGAAGTGTTGGTATAATAGTGATTGTTATAGCTTGTAATAAAGCAGTTAACTATAATTTCCATCACAACAGCTAAAAACTGGCACATACTAGCTGGATGAGGGACACTAGGGCTTTGATTATGAAACAAGATTAGTTCCTGGCTTCCTGAACCTCTCTCTCAGTGTCATCCATTTGTGGGCCTGAATCTGCAGTGACAGATTGTCAAGTTAAGAAGGGCAAGTTCCTCAGGTTCTCCCCCTAAATGAGAGCACAGTATTACTGAGAAGCAGTTCTGTCAAGAACACAAAGTCTTGTAGACCTATTTGTAAAGTATGAGCAAGGCAAGTGGAGAGAGTACTTGCGCATATTCCCAAGTGCATGACTCCTGCTGGAGGCCCTCACTGACACTTGGAACCTGCATTAGTTGGGACCTTGGAGAATGTGGACTGCAGGGGAGAATTAAAATTTAACTGTAGGTCCAGGAGTGGTAGCTCACGCCTGTAATCCCAGCACTGTAGGAGGCCAAGACGGGAAGATCGCTTGAGCCCAGGAGTTCAATACCAGATGGCAACATAGTGAGACACCATCTCTACAAAAAAGAAACAAATTAGGTGGGCATGGAGATCAAGAGGTTGAGGTTGCAGTGAGCTGTGATTGTACCACTGCACTCCAACCTGGCTGACAGAAGGAGATCCTGTCTCAATAAAATAAAATAAAAACATAATTTAAATGTAAACTGAAAAGATGACTTACTGTAGCCTACGGTAGAAAAGGTAGAATAGGCAGAGAACTTACTATGGCCACCAAGTTTTTAGGAGCTATACAGAGCAAGTCACATGAGTTAATACTATGACTGTCCCCACCCCTAGTGTTGTATCTAAATAGATTTTCATTTAAGTGTTTGAAATCTCATAAAAGCTCAGCCCTTATTAATAGGAGATCCTCATTGCAAATGAATGGTATCATATTACTAAGAGTGACAGAGGCTGGGCGCAGAGGCTCACGCCTGTAATATCAGCACTTTGGGAGGCCAAGGTGTACAGATCACCTGAGGTTGGGAGTTCAAGACCAGCCTGACCAACTAAAAATACTAAAAAGACCAGCCTGTCTCTACTAAAAATACAAAATTAGCCGAGTGTGGTGGCACATGCCTGTAATCGCAGCTACTCAGGAGGCAGAGGCAGGAGAATCACTTGAACCCGGGAGGTGGAGGTTGCAGTGAGCTGAGATAGTGCCTGCCATTACAATCCAGCCTGAGCAACAAGAGTGAAACTCTATCTTAAAAGAAAAAAAAAACAGTGGCAGAAAAGTATTCTGTTCTACAAGTGAATGTTCTGGTGAGATACTCAGTTTTTAAAAGAATGCAAAACAAAAAGAGTTTTGGAGAGTAGTTAGAAGGAATAGCCATCACCATGACCTACATTCCTCTCTACCTTCCCCCACTACCCAGGTATATCTGTATGGCTTGGGGCTATAGGAATATAGAATATGTATTCTATAGTCATAAATATATAAAGAATGTCCTTATGACCTGGGGCTCAAAATCTGTAAGAAAAGTTAAGATTAGTAGATATTTTTGGGCCAATTTAAAGGTTTGCTCTCTGCAGCTTACATCTACCAAAATAGTCAAAACTTATTGATACATAGCTGTTAATATTGCAGATATTAAGACATCTCTAAATTGAACCTGGATAAATTTTAATTATTTTAAGACCAAAGACAGACATCAAGATCTTTGTTTAAGTGTATTGGGATATGAGTTTTTTTAAAACAAACAAAGAAAACCATAAACCATTATGTTTACACTACATATAAAAGAGCTTGAACAGTACTATGTTGTGTATAAGTCACTTTGACATACAGCTAATGAATATATGTAATCCACTAAAAGTGGATCACCGAAGTAGTTTTTTTATTTTGAATATAATTCTTGTTTCTATTTAATCAACACAGATTTTGCTATTCTAGAACACCCCTTTTGACTATTTGTTGGCAGAGTGTTTGCTAAGCCAGGAAGGAACCAAAAGGTCTAGAGACTAATCTTCAGTCTGCTTTATTCTCTTATGCCTGGGATCTACCCTCAATCATATCTCCCCCAAAGCATGAATTATTAAAGAAAGACCTGTCTGAACTCCGTGTCACTCCTTCCCCTTTCTTCTTTGCTTTAGCATGTTGTATTTCAGAATGTTTTTAGTTTGTGACTTTGGAGATACCCAAGCAAATACCTGTTATTGAAACCAGATTGCCAGGATTTAGTGAACTGTCAAACCTGAGGTCAAGGGGAGCTGTGATTCCCAGGACGGTAGCAATTTAGTCAGCCCCTTTTTGCTTATGAACCCTCTCTCTTCAACTCCTCTCACCTGATCAGACTGAGGACTCCTTTACTTATGCATGTGCCCAAAATTTCTGGGGATACAATCAGCATCCATCTTTCCCTGGGCTCTCACCTAATCCAGTTTACCATGGTGTGGTGGCAGCAGTAGTGTCCAAGGATCCTTGGCCTTGAGGTTGCAGTCAAGGTCCAGCTAATCAAGTGAAGCAAACATTTTTCATTTACCCTGTTCCCTGAGCTGCTGCTGGTACTGCTGCTTAAAAAAAAAAAACATTGCCGTGCAATTTAAAAATGAAAAATGTTTTATCTCTCATGATCCCAACTTAAAATGGTGAAGAATGTGGGCCACGAGTTTTCCCAGTGACTCTGGGCTTTTTCCCAGCTGTCCTATCTCATTTGCCTGATGCTGGAAAGCAATCTAAGGGATGTCTTTATCATTCCTCCACCCCCACTGACTTGCCCCCACCCTGTTCACCTCTTTTCTTTTCCTTCTAAGATGGAAAGCTATACTCAGCCACAGTGACTGACTTCCTCGCCATTGACGCAGTCATTTACCGGAGTCTTGGAGAAAGCCCTACCCTGCGGACCGTCAAGCACGATTCAAAATGGTTGAAAGGTGAACAAACAATTAAAAGAAGGAGGGTCGGAGGGGAGGGGAATACATATCTTGTGGGAGATCTAGCATCTGGAGGGACCAGACTGTAGCTTCATTTTAGTAATGACTTCTGACAGACAGAAACATGTAAATTGCATCTTTGTTTTCAACGGATTTATTTACCTCCCTTTTTTCCTTCCCCTGAGTTTCTGGAGTATTAACGAAACTACCAATGCCACAACAATAGAATACATTACATTCATCTTTTCTTGCTTCAAGCTCTCATTTCTGAGTCCTGCATGAAAAGAACTGAACAATGCATTCATGGAAGGGGACAGGGGCATGGAGGTGGTGGGGAAGAGGAGAAAAGCTATTCACAGCCCTGTATGAGTCAGGGTGACGAGGCAATGTATACAAAATCTTCTCTGTAATAGGGGCATTCCATTGTGGAAAATAAAATTACAGAGATATGCAAAATTCGATAATTCTTCATTGTTGATTGCAAAGCTTCTGAAAGATATAATGTGTAAGTGTGAATGCCTTGTGAAATCACCAGTGCTTGCATGTGTGAAGTCATTAGAAATGGTTAGTGTTAACCAAATGTCTAATGGCCCTACAGTTTTAATTAATAACATGTCTTTGGCTACACTTGATTGAAATTCTGTGAAGTCTGTATGACATGTTCCCAATTAAAGTGCCTATTTGTCTACAGAACCATACTTTGTTCAAGCTGTGGATTACGGAGATTATATCTACTTCTTCTTCAGGGAAATCGCAGTGGAGTATAACACCATGGGAAAGGTAAGAGGGGATGCTTTCCCTGGCTCACTTTGTAACATTTTCAGAAACCCACACCTTAGGACAAATGTTGTTATCAATGATCTTGAAATGAGAACCATAAATCTAGTAACAGTCTTGGAAGCCCTATCTGCTTTTTCAGAACAGTAGCAAATCACAGGAAATTTCTTAAGTATTTCTATTGAAAATTTATGTTTGGTTGGTTTCATGCTGAGATTCAAGTATCTTTTTTTTTCTTTTTGAGACGGAGTCTTGCTCGGTTGCCCAGGCAGGATTGCAGTGGTGCAATCTCGGCTCACTGCAACCTCTGCCTCCCTGGTTCAAGTGATTCTCCTGCCTCAGCCTCCTAAGTAGCTGGGATTACAGGCATGCGCCACTGTGCCCCACTAATTTTTTTTTGTGTTTAGTAGAGACAGGGTTTCGCTGTGTTGGCAGGGTGGTCTTGAACCCCTGATCTCAAGTAATTCACCCGCTTCAGCCTCCCAAAATGCTGGGATTACAGGCATGAGCCTCCACACCTGGCCCAAGATTCAAGTGTCTTGAGATGTGATTTCCAGGTATACTCAACAGTTTTTTTTTTTTTTTTTCTTAATTGAGTGGCTCTACAGAGACCGTAACTATCTGGTATCTTTAATCAAATTGAGTCTTGATTTTTGTCTTTATTGCAAAAAGCAATACAACATTTAGGGGATATCCATTTGAGTTCTTTTTACCAGAGAGTAGATCAAGGTCCCTAAGTTGAAGGATAACATAGAATGCCAGGGCGGCTTGCACAGATTCAGGGCCCAGAGGCAGCTAGTGAGGGTGGCAGAGATGGTGCATACAAAGTGTGCTTTTGTTTGAGGAAATAAAAAGCTAAGCAGTCTGTATGGAAATGAGTTTATGTGGCTGGGAGCTGATTCCCTGAAGGATTTATGGCTCTGTATTAAATGCCACAGCCTTATCTTTTAAAACATGCTGCTCCAATGCTGAGTTTTCCTCTTTTTTTCTTTTCTTTTTTTTTTTTTTCCTACTGATTTTAGAAACAGTATTAAATTAAGCACCTTGTTATTTTTTTTCTGTTTTCAAGGAATGGAAATTCTACTAAGATCTCCTTGCAAAATGAACGCATTTCATTTTCCCTATGTGTTTTCCCTCTGCAGGTAGTTTTCCCAAGAGTGGCTCAGGTTTGTAAGAATGATATGGGAGGATCTCAAAGAGTCCTGGAGAAACAGTGGACATCGTTCCTGAAAGCGCGCCTGAACTGCTCCGTTCCCGGAGACTCTCATTTTTATTTCAACATTCTCCAGGCAGTCACAGATGTGATTCGTATCAATGGGCGTGATGTTGTCCTGGCAACCTTTTCTACACCTTATAACAGGTAATCATGCCCTAGCTGTGTTGACCTCATCAATTCTTCCTGGCTTCCTTCTCCCGGGGGGTTCTCTTCTAATAGACAATATTTGCAACTGACTGAAAATTGCATTCACTGTGTGTAGCTAAGAAGCACTTAACACTTAGTTTTCATCAACAAATTAATAGTAGTTTATAAGCATTATTAAGTTAGGTTTTAGGGGAAGTCATTAGATAAATTATAACAATATCTTCTCTTTATATAAGCCTGTTACATAAACAGTTTTTATGTGTTATTTGTAAATCCTTCTAGTAATCCTAGAAACCAGATAATATTGTCCTCTTTTTCCACTTAAGGAAACTGAGCTCAACATATTATACTACCTGGTCCAAGTAGTCAGTAGATGGAAGAGGCAGCTTTGGAACTCAAGAATGTTCCTCCTGTCTCTTCTAGGTCTTCTAATAATTTGCAGTATTTGACTTTTAATATTCTCATGACTGGATCAGTACCTTTTGAAGTTAAAACACTGGCAATCTATTAAAATGCTACAGGGTAAAATCTAGGATTCAAGTGAGTTATAAAGGACTTTGGTTATTATCCTGTCCAACAAAGTCACCCTTAGGCAAGCTCACTCAGTAAGTTGGGTCACGACCCAGACCCCAACCACAGCACCGGAGTCTGACTCTGGAGGGTCCTAGTGATAATTTAGAAATCATCAAACATTGTACCCACAAATTATGAGTGTCAGCCTAGTCACCCCTATTTTTGTATTTAGTTAAAACTAAGACTTTGGGCAACTAAGTGATGCACTAATAATTGTTCCTAGAGCAGTGAAAATGTGTACAGAACGGAAGGAAGATAAGCATTAGTGTTTTTCCTTAGTACTCATCTCTCTGTTAAGCCAGTGAGATTTCAGAATCCTAGTACTATTGTGTGAAAATGATCCTAACTGTGTGCATGGTTGTGAAACCTAAATTCATGTGCTGTGTTCTCATTTCTGTGCAGAATTTTGGGTGTTCTGTATTGAGTATCTTCCTCTAGTAATACACTGTTTCGCTTTGAATTAAACTTTTTACAATGACGTTTAAGAACATGATGAGTGCCTAAATGACAGGCACACAAATGATAAAACTAAAGGATAGCATCTAGAAAGAAATGCTTAAGAACTGAGTAGAGCCCGGAACAGACCAAACTTCATGAAGGATGAAATCATGTTCCTCAATTATACAGCGGATGAGAGTCAAGCTCCCCACTGAAAATAATAGGAAAATATGAACCCATATTGCACCAAGAAGTATTCAGTTAGATTTAAGTAAGCTTTAAACATCTGTAGGGATTTTCAGACTTGTGGATAACAGTGATATTTAAAAATTCAGGCTTCTGTTGCTCATACATCAGAACCTGTCTCTCTAGGATTTGGTAAACGTATACTGTCTTGGCACATGGAAATGCAGGGACTAGTGGAATCTAAGAGCAGTTCTAGTTTTCTAGTTTCTGTTTTGTTTTGCCTTGTTTTTTAAGGGTGTGGGTTACTTTGTGATTACAATATAGTAGTAAGCCCTTAAATATTATAGATAACTCCATTTATAGTATTTCCTTAAAAGACCCTAAGAAGTATCCACTTAGTGCATGCTTATGCAGTCTCGGAAATCATATTTGTTTGATAATCTAACATCCACGTAAAAATATGCATACCCATTGTCATCTATAAATTATAGTCCCTCTGTTTTCACTTTCTTGGGTTTCATCCCTCTCTACTTCATGCTTTACACATGCACACTTGGTCATATCAAATTGTTTCAAATCCATTATTTGCCCTGAGGATAAAGCCCTTGCTCTTTGACATAACACGGAATCCCCCACAGGGTCTGACCCCATTTCCTCCTCTAGTTCATCCCCTCCCATCCCCTGCTATACGCAGCCTGTGCCATGGGCTGATCGGAGCAAAGATCTGCTCCTTGAATGTGCCATGTGTGCTCACTCTTTGCTTTTTGCAAGATCTGCCCACCTGACCAACATCTGCCCACTGAAACCCTGCAGATGCTTCAAATGTCAGCTAGTCACCTCCTGCATGACCTTGTGCATATTCCTTTTATACTCTGCTCTTACCAGATTGTCCTAAAGATGTTGTTGTTGTGATTTTTGTTATTATTCTTTTTTAAATTTTTTCCTGAGGTGGAGTCTCGCTCTGTCACCCAGGCTGGGGTGCAATGAGCCATCCCTGCTCACTGCAACCTCCACCTCCTGGACTCAAGCAATTCTCCTTATTTTTGTCATTATTCTACACTTGCCTCCACACTGAACTGTGGCCGACTGAAGGAAAGACCATATGTTGCTTGTGGAGCACTCACTGCCTTAAGTAGGGGTTCCATAAATATATG
Organism: Colobus angolensis palliatus; assembly: GCF_000951035.1. Lineage (NCBI taxonomy): Eukaryota > Metazoa > Chordata > Mammalia > Primates > Cercopithecidae > Colobus > Colobus angolensis. Next base: position 3,706,945 of record NW_012119821.1, on the reverse strand, counting down.
TTGAATGAATGGAAAATGGGAAGAAAGGAATGAAGGAAAATTGAAAGGAGTGAAAGGAAGGAAGGAGAGCGGAATGTAAGGAAGGAAGAAAAAAGGATTTTACAACTGATTCTAACCTCGGGAAGACTACGAAACCCTAGGATAGTTTTAGTTATTATGAGATGCATCATAAAATACTTCAAACAGCATTTATCCTATTTTTCTTAATATATAGGGCAAATGCTATATGTAATTGTGTTACTTTCAGAAAAGGAATATGGGACGAGAGTCTTACAAAATTAAATAAATAATGCAAAGATTCTGAAATTCCAAAACAAATGAGAATCACCTGTTTTTTTTTTTTTTTTTTCCTTGAGACAGAGTCTCACTCTGTCGCCCAGGCTAGAGTACAGCGGCTCAGTCTCGGCTCACCGCAACCTCCGCTCCCAGGTTCAAGCAATTCTCATGCCTTAGCCTCCCGAGTAGCTGGGATTACAGGCGCCCACCACCAGGCCTGGCTAATTTTTGTATTTTTAGTAAAGATGAGGTTTCACTATGTCGGCCACTCTGGTCTTGAACTCCTGATCTCAAATTATCCACCCACCTCGGCCTTCCAAAGTGCTGGGATTATAGGCGTGAGCCACTGCGCCTGCCCTATCACTGTCTTATACACTTAGTTCTGTGAACAACATATATACGTGTATAAATTTATATGTATTTAAAATTTATTTTGCCACCTTATTTTAAATAAGCATTTTAAGCTTCTCCCTGTTTCTTGCTTTATTTAAGCGATTATTATTAAGCAATTATTCAATAATTTTCTTATGAAATTAAAGATGGAATAAATTATCCTAATCATTTATGAAGTTATTTTTATATCTGTTCAACATTTGCAAAATTCAAGACCAAATCATTCTCTGTGGATGATATTCCCTGCCCTGGATGATGTTCCTGCACTGCAGGGCACTCATGTCTCTTGTCCTGGGTGCTCTGCCATGTAATGACCCACTATCTCAAAGCCTGATTAAAACTCTTGGCCAGCTGATGCCTGTAATTTATTTGATCAAAATCATGGAGCAACTCTAGTCAAAAACAAATGTGGGTCCAAATGTAAACAGTGTACCCAGATGAATGAATAATTCATTCCTTCCCATCATTGATGAAAAAAAGAAGCCTAAGTCCTTCCAGGGGTGCCAGGCAAGGATATAATTATAGGTGGAGCTGAGGGCCATTTTTATTATTTAGCACTTTATAAAGTACTTCATTTGCAAAGTGATGGCATTTTAGAGACTTAAATTGTTTAGTCTTATGTAAGTAATCAGGAAGGTAAAAATTTAAATGTACAGAGACTAACATAAAATGTGTGTGGGTTTCCCCACAAACACATTCTCACACCCTGAGTTCTTGGCTTGAAAAACCAAATACAAAGAAGCAATATGTGGACATTGGGAGAGCATTTTTGTTTCAAATTTTCACCAATATTAGTGATACAGAATGCTCTCCAGAGACTTCAGAGAGGTCATTGATAATTAGTATCAGGGAATTCATGAAACTTCCATCACTAGCTCAACAATTCTTCCTTCCTAAACAAAAGCAGTTCAAGAGGCAATGTAGACATGAAGGGTTTTTTTCCTCTCTGTGAGCTTGCTACAACTAACCCATTCTTTAAGGCAACTGATGCAAATTTGATTGAGAGAAATATTTTCTTTGTGTACTAAGATCCCTTACATTTATAGTGTCCAAGGTATGAACTTTCAATTTCACTTGCTGTACTAGGAAAGTTTCTCCGGCGTATGTTCCAAACTACATGCATAACCAGTGCATGAGTAACACTTGATGTGAAATGTCATGTTGTAGCATCCCTGGGTCTGCAGTCTGTGCCTATGACATGCTTGACATTGCCAGTGTTTTTACTGGGAGATTCAAGGAACAGAAGTCTCCCGATTCCACCTGGACACCAGTTCCTGATGAACGAGTTCCTAAGCCCAGGTATGTGCAAATATTCATATGGCTATTTTAAACTTTAGAAATGGCAAAGCTTGCACCTCTGATAATGGACACCCTATGAACTGCACACTAGGCCTTCCATGCCAGCCAAGCAGATCGCCTTCATCTCATTAACCAAAACCCCAAGTTACCTTCTCATATAGTCAAACCAGTGTTCCTCTAGTCTTCTGCTTTAACCTTCAGATGTTTATTTATCCAATGTAATACTACAATGGTGGAAACCATCAGAGGCCTTACTGGCTTACAGTGGGGAAAACTGAGGCCCAGAGAGGTAAAGGGTATTGCACAAGTTCAATAGCAGGGAGAATGATTTCCGCTGCTTCTTTATGCTTCCGTTCAATTTTATAGAGACCCATGTCTTCAACCCCAAATAAAATATGAAACGTAAATAGTGTTTTCTGGATTTTGTGGCCAAGATGGATCAGAGTTGAGTCTAGGACTCCAGACCGAGGGTGAGAAGAATACAGTGGGTAGGGTGGACCATTAAGATGTCTCTGGTCTGCCAGATTCTGGTCTGTTTTGGGTCCAAATACAGTGCAGTGTCCTCCTCCCCAGATCATGCCTTAGAATTGCTTTCATGAGATAGTATGGTCCGGAGGCAACCCAGAGACCTCTCAGTCCTGTGCAGTCGCTTCCTAAACAGGCTAATTCATCCTCACTGGGACAGGAGGGAAGTCCCCCCTAAGCCCTTTGCCTGCCTCTCTTTGTGGCGCACACTCACACCTCCATCGCAGCATTTGCACTCCAGGTTCCATAGAAACAACCATGGTGTCTGTCTTCCCCCAGAGTTGTGTGCCTCTGGAAGGAAGCCCAACATCTTACTATTTTTTTGTTTTTCAACTCTCTTCCGCAACCTCCAGTCCTCCCCACAACGTACCTGGCCAAGTACACCTATGAACTAACTTAGGTAATATAAACCAATTATACCCAGAGGAGAAACTTAGTGGTTCATCCATCTTCATTACCTGAATTATCTGGCATGTTCATACTCTGTTACTTACGGAGAGCACACTAGGTGTGAAAAGCACATCCCAGCAACCTCAGACAGATAGTCTTAAATCATTGCCTGGGATTGTTAACTACCTTCTAGATAAGCAGGAAGGGGAGTTAAGCCTGAGGGACTGGGTTTCAGAAAGTTCTTATGTAATACTCCTTGGTGTGTAAAGATGGTGTCACTCAACCAATACCAGCACATATACTTTAAGTGATTTTCTACTAATGGCAGTGAGTTTGCCCACATCCTTCCACATGCCTGCCTCGTCCTTCTTGCAGCAGTCAGGATGCTCCCAGGATGCTGCCTTGGGATAGTGTGGGCATAGCAGTGGTTTCTGCTGGTGTCGTGAGGGTCCAGTCTCCTCTCCTGCACCACCCAGGCAAACCAGGTGTCTGGACCAGATGGGCTTCACTGTTTCCCTAATCTGACTTTGCTGGGATGACCCTGGACTCCTGAAACCATAGAATTTCTTGTAGTAGCAAATTTTTATGGTCGTCATTCAATGATAAGAAAATGACCTTTCAGGAAAGAATCTGATATAATTGGCTTTTCATACCTGCCAAAATCAAACAAAAATAAAAACAACAATAAGAAACAAAACCCAAATGTTCTCTGAGGGAGCCCCAGGTAATGAAACATGATTACATGGAGTCTTGCTGGCACGTACCCTGTTGGCTTTTGGAGAGTCTTTGCTTTCTACACTTGCGAAAACGTCAACCTAATTCTCTCCCTCTATAGAGTAAATGCATGAGGAATCTCTAGCAGGCTTTTTGGATAAGTAAAACCATCCCCGAGATACGTGCAAACCACACTCACTCACTTGTTTCAAGCTCCAACACTGTTTACTGAAGTTTGTTTGTGCTTCTGGGAGGAAGCCAGCCTGCCCCCAGCCGAGGCTGAACTGTGCTGGCTGAGGCTCCTCTATGAAATGAGGAGGCGGCTCAGAGGAAATCTCAGCATATTGTGCTTGGTGGCATTCTGCATTGTTCAACTTCCTCCTCTCAGGCTGCAGTACATTCTTCTCCATTCCAGATGCTTAGAGAAGCAGTTCATTCAGAGAATTTGCTATAAGGCACAAAATGAGCTCCCTCCTTCTTCACCCTTTGTTTCATTTTAGGCCAGGTTGCTGTGCTGGCTCTTCCTCCTTAGAAAGATATGCAACCTCCAATGAGTTTCCTGATGATACCCTGAACTTCATCAAGACGCACCCGCTCATGGATGAGGCAGTGCCCTCCATCTTCAACAGGCCATGGTTCCTGAGAACAATGGTCAGGTGGGTGTCAAGCAAACCGTGTCCTGATGAATTTCCTCACTTCATCTCATGCTCGGAGAACCGATCAGTGCATCATGCTTTGAAATGCCACAAACATCTTCTGCTATCCTGGGCATTCATTCAGCTGTGCAATGCTGGCTGGTTGGTTGGATGCCACTATCCCCCCATATACACATTCCCAGGGAGAAGAGTTCCAATATTTTCAGGCTAGTTGGACACATGCCAGCAATTAGAGGAAGGAAATACTTTCCTTCTAGATTAGCCCATTGATCCAGTCTGTGCAAAAATAGAGGAGCAGTGAAGGAGAACCAGTGAATGGATGTGGATACCTGATTGGTTGGAAATGATTACAAAACTTGCAGTAGATTCCACCTGAGCTTGGCTCATGGATTGTTCACTGTCACACAGAGCACAGACACCACATTCGCCAGTGTGAAGGATTCATAGTTTAGTATTCTTTTTCTGAACTGGTGGCCAACAGCGAAGGGACAGCCAATTAGAGGTCTGTGATTGCATTAAAAAAAACTCTTCCTTGTATTTATTCAGAGCTTATTTCCAAACAGTTCAACAGGCTTTCCCAAGTACCATCCCACTGTGGTAGTCATCAAACAAAATGTTAATTAACTTTACCACTATTTTTACACTCTGACTGTATTAAAATATATTAAACCACTATAATAGCTCTGGCACATAAAATGGAAACCATGGTATATAACTTGCAGGAGGGTCTGTTTTCTGGTTCCAGCTATGGTGCTTAGGACAACTGGGTCCCCATAGAATGTTGAATGTCCAAGAGATTTCAGAGAAAGTAAACTGCTGGTAGGACTTATCCTAGGTATGCCCTTCACCTTTAGCTTTAAATGGATATTGTTTGGCTTGCAGGTCCCTGCAGTTTTTAGCAGTGCCATTAGCACTCTGCCTCTTTATCCTTGAGAAGTCTCCCGGCCCTTCTACATACAACTGGAAAGGTTTCCAATCAAACATTTTGTTGATGGAGGCTTTGTACCTCAGAGGAAGAGTATGGAGAAATGGTAGTCATTGCTTTTCAATGTTAAATTAAAGGTTAAATGAATTTCTTATTACTTCTTACCTTCATCATAGGAGACATTAGTCTTTCCTTGTTGATAGAAGGGATTATTGCTAAGTGGTTTCAGGTGGTTTTGGCTATCTGTTATGGACTTGGCCCCCCCCCCCCCCACACACACACATTCACACCTCCTTCCTCCCCTTTGGAGCCACACTAATGCTCTGCAAATGGAAATACAGGGCCAGAACCACTTGAGAACGTTATTTATATGCATACATTTTTCTTGAGGTTGTTACTAGAAAGCTATGGCCCGGCTGTTTGAAGTGGAACAGGGAACACTTTAATGACAGACCAACAAAGAGATAAAAAACGTGGTCCTGTCATTTCAGATACCGCCTGACCAAAATTGCAGTGGACACAGCTGCTGGCCCATATCAGAATCACACTGTGGTTTTTCTGGGATCAGAGAAGGGAATCATCTTGAAGTTTTTGGCCAGGATAGGAAACAGTGGTTTTCTAAATGACAGCCTTTTCCTGGAGGAGATGAGCGTTTACAACCCTGAAAAGTAAGTGGAATATTTGGTTCTTTCTTAGTAATTATTTGTTATGCTATTATGGTCCCTTTCATTCAGAGAAAATCATGGCCGACTTGGGTTTTATGCATTTTTAGATGACTTTTTAATGCTGTTTGTAAAAATTTTTTAACATCTAAAAAGCATTATTTTCTCCTTGCCAATGTGTGTGTGTGTGTGTGTGTGTGTGTTTATATAGATACATACATATGTGTGTGTGTACATGTGTGCATGAGCATAAGGATTTGTTTGTTTCACTGCCAATTAGATCAGATTAAGAGATTGCCTTGTGGGCTGGGAAGTGGGATGTGAGGGTGGTGCCGAGAAAAAGAGAAGAGTCTATTAATGATATTATCTTGCCTGATGAAATCAGATGCAGCTATGATGGAATCGAAGACAAAAGGATCATGGGCATGCAGCTGGACAGAGCAAGCAGCTCTCTGTATGTTGCATTCTCTACCTGTGTGATAAAAGTTCCCCTTGGCCGGTGTGAACGACATGGGAAGTGTAAAAAGTATGTATTTTGCCTCGCTGACAATCAGAAAGGCCGTGGTGGCCAGGAAACAGTCCTGGGTAGCTCATGGTCCTCCTCTTCCTGCAGGACCTGTATTGCCTCCAGAGACCCGTATTGTGGGTGGATAAAGGAAGGTGGTGCCTGCGCCCATTTATCACCCAACAGCAGGTAAGGAGCCCGAGGAGTGGGAGAGGGTACAGTGGCTTCCAGCCAAGGTGTATTCTAGATGTAAGATTTGCTCTGCTCACACACTCCACCACACAGCTTTCTGTGCACAAACACCAGCAACGGGACTGTCAGCCTTTCTCCTTCCCTTTCTCATTTCATGGAGCCTCACCACATCACATGTGGCAGATTTCCAATTGATTAATCATCCTCGGACTGATTAAAAACACAGAATGGAAACACAGTGGGCTTCCATGTATTCCCTAGAGAGAGAGACAAGAAAGTGCCTGCCTTGATCATCATGGTGGGAGAACAGCAGAGAAAAGGAGCAATAGGATACCAATTAGATTAGTGAGTGGTTTGTTCAGCCATAGCAAAACTGGCTCTTGTAATTGACTGTGCAGGGCTGAGAAGAAATTGCAGAACATTTGTTAAGCAATGCAATTGTACTGCAAGCATGGTGTATACATCCAATAAACCTTCTCCTGCGCTGAAGAACGGTTGACCCTGTTACTCTTTAGGCAGTCAATCAATTCTTGGCAGTTCTCCAACAGATCAGCTAGATGAGGCCAGTCCACCATGCCTGTGATTTTGGTGTTTAAAATTGTTACCCTGGCTTTAAATGCTTAGATGGCATTGGTAAGAGGTTTCTTTTTATGCTTTTACTTCAGTGGATGTGAAATCCAAAATACATTTGCAAAAGTATTCAATGTTTATCTTTGATGGGTTGTGGCAAGCAATTTAGGAAGTCAGAAAGCACAGATCTTTCTTCAACACAGCCATTTCTGCAACCTCCCCAGATCCAAAGGGGGAACAGAACCATCTTTACATCACTCTGTGCCTCCTTTCCTATTTCAGAATGGCTAAACAAACAGACCAAGGGCGTATCTGATGACCACCACCTGCATAATTTGAGGACAAGTATTCTCATAAACAGAGCTGATGATAACTATAAAATCTGACCTGGAAATTTGACTAATGCAAACGTCTGAGTCACTGTATATTATTAGAACAGCTTTGCAAGTACATTATTGACATGGTGTAATATTAGAGGTTTGTACCTTTTCATTGGACCCCTCAAGGTGGAGGAGAAAGGATCACCAAGCATGGTGAGGGGAGCTATGAAATGACCTATGTCCTTTCTGTGTTCAACATGTGACCAAAGGCTATAAGACTGATATTTAAAAAATTATTTTTAAGTCAATATAAGAACTCCAAAATCGTTTCCTTAAGGTTTGCATTCATATTTCAATGATGCTGGCATTGCTCAAAACATGGGGCGCGCCCTTTGGAGAGTGGGCTCCAGGGCATCATGAATATTGGCTGTCATTACCACTAGAAATCTTCATCTTTTGAGGGATTTGATTTTTAATGTGGCAAAAAAGATTAGAAACAAAACATGGTGGATTATTAGATCAAGCTGTGACTTTCAAAATAGTTTTCCTATATGGCTCGTAAATAAGCTCTGAAAGCAGTTGCAAAATAAGAGTTTCAATTATATTATGGGAATATGTACAAAGTGCCCCCAAAGGAAGGTGACTCTGGTGTGCTTATTTTAAAAATCAAGATAGCTTTTATTAAAATTGGTTTTCTTAATGTCATGTCGCTTGTACAGCCCAGTGGTGACCTAGTAGACTTGGAAGAAACATGAGCCTGTCAAAGAGAATGAGAGTAATACTCCCAATGACTGGGGCAGGGCTGGGGGTAAACAAATAGCCAAGTGGTCTCCACAAATGCACCACCAGCTCCTGTCCCCTCTGTAGCCACTTGGACCTTTGAACACTTTTGGCTAGATAAATGTGTAGGCAAAAAAACCTTGCCTAGGAAGGCAAGGGTAGGAATGAAAGAGGAGAGAGAAAAAGACTTTTCTTTTTAATTTATAGACTTCTATATTGTTTCTGTGAGGAGTGTATTTTAACATCTAAACTTCTTAAATGTTTAAGAAATGCTCAGAGAATTAGAGTAAAGAAGGATATAAATAATCTGCAAGCTTATTATCTCCCTGAATAATATCTGAATTCACTGCTTAAACCATGGCTTCTCTTTGAAGAGTCACCTAAGACTTTCTATAACTTCAGAGATGTAAACTTCAGAGATAAATTTTCAAGCTGTTAACTATTTCTTTTTTGCACCTGCCACTCATCAAACTATGTTACTGTCTTTAGTGAAACTTAAGACTCATTTCTGAAGACTCACGTTATTGTATTCGTTTCTGTCTCTCTTTCCTTTCCTTTTTTAAAAGACTGACTTTTGAGCAGGACATAGAGCGTGGCAATACAGATGGTCTGGGGGACTGTCACAGTAAGTACAGTCTTTTATCCATTTTTATCTTTGGGCAAAGATGCTTTCAGTGAACGGCCTAGATACATCAGCTCACATGTGGATCTGAGTGTAGCAGACACTAAAGCATGCATAAATGACAGAAATCATCTTCTAAATATCAAATAAAGAAAACACTCTGTTCTAAAGCCAGTGTTGTCAATGTTGTCACTATAAATGCTGGCACCTATTTCATTAATTCTAATGCAGGGGAACAAATTCACTCTAGAGGATATTAATTGTAGCAAAGCAGTAAGTTAAATCAGCATTTCCATTACAAAATGACAGTTTTGCTGTTTTTAAAAATGTGCTTTTATACTGTCATTTTTAGCCGAATAATAAAAAGATTGATCATTGTACTCTAGCTTTTTAATTGAGTGGGCCTGCTTTATTCTTGAACATATCGACTAACAAAAGTAATTATATTTTTTAATTAGATTTGTGTCTGTTGCCATATATGATAGGAAAAAAATTTCAGAAATAACCCACAAGTACAAGGCAATTCAAAATAACCTTTTTATAGTAATTGGCCTACTATGTAAATCTCAGAGTTCATTATTAACTGGTAACATTTTAGTTAGAACTTTATGTAAAGGATCTGGCTCAAATTTCTGCCCAGTTGTCATGTGACCTGATTAATATCAATATTCTCCCGAAAATGCTTTATTAATGCTAATTTAAAGAATAATACCATACTCTTGGAAAATATGTTTAGTTTGTGCTGTTTCAAATGTTACATATGCAGAATTTCAAGAAGCTTGCATTCAAAATGGCAGCAAATAATAGCTCCCAAGGGAATGAAGTTATATTATCCTGATATTTGATTCTATAATGAAAATCATGGATATAATTCTAATCTTTCAGTCATGAGTACTGAAATTTCAGACTCTAACGTGTCATTCAACTTTCTACCTTATCTTTTTTAGAGATTAGTTATAATCAAATAAAGAGGGCTAAAGGCAGCCTTATCTCCAAATCTTTGCCATATACATTTTTTTCATTTACAAATCTTATATATTGGCAAAAAATTCTTATTTATTATGTCTTTTCACACAAAATTGATGAGTTAATAAATAAGCATAGGAGAAGTGTCATCATCAGTATGTTACGTGTGTGCATTCATCTGTATCAGGGAAATAGTTTGATGTTTGATCAGTTGACCTTAATCATCTTGGTGCATTATAGCTTTATTTGCAAGGAAACAGGTTTTAAGACGTGTGTGTGTGCATGTGCGTGTGTGCATGTGTGTGTGTTTTATTAACAGCTTAGTTAACTGATGTTAATGAGCCATTTTCATCATATTTATATTACTTGTGATAGTGGTGTCTGTAGAAAAATAGGGGTGTAGATTTGGATCAAATCAGAAAACACGTGAAACATGTAAAGATGGTTGTTACTGTGTCTGTAAAATGCCCACTCTACCAGTAGGCTCACACCCTTATCTGCGTTCTCAGGCAGAAGAACCTGAGGAAACCTCTGTATGTAGCATAGGAGAGGCTCTCAGGTCCCAACCCCGTGATTTACTCTTTATTTCCAGAGTAATCTTAGTGGTCAAGCCCCTGGATCTGCCTTCATGCTTTGTCGTGTGCCCTTGACCTTTAACCTCACTCTTGCTGGGGCACATAGGGCGCTTGCTCAGGGCAGGAGTCAGGCTGCCCCTCTGCCTCCCTGCCTTTCCTCATGGCTTCTCCTCTCCCCGTGTTCCTGCTGGAGCATGAACGACCTCTGTTAGACCTATCCCCACATCGGTATTCAGGGAGGGTTTCTCTAACTGGTGCAGTCATGATAACTGGTACACAATTAACAGGATGTTAAAGGGAAATGAGGAAATCACAAATAGCCAGGGTTAGAGGCTGAGTGAACCAGAGATCTGACCCCAACACACAGCACACACCCAGAAATGTTGCCTAGTATGTGTAAGGGTTTGTTTTTTAACTTCCAAACTGAAACTCCTGATGATTTCAGAACACTGTAACGCTGGACAGTTTCTCACTGCATGGTTGTGAGGATGAAGTAAAGAGAGAATGTAAAGAAAAATTGTTTTCTTTGTAAGTGTGATCCAGGTATCACTTATGCACATGCATGTCCCTCTGTATAAAGAAGTCACCTATAATTGCGGTTACCATTTCGTTTGCCAGCTCTTGCATTTTCTCTGCCTCTTGGCAAAGGCAGTGACTTGAGGAAATTCACTTGGTGGAAGAGATATGGAGGTGTGAAATTGGACTGAGTATAAAGCATTTCACATTACACGCAGGAATTAAAAAGCACTCACTCAGTATCAGGGACCATACGTACGTCGGTATAGTTCTGTGTTAGCTCATTCCCACTTATGTAAGTCGCACTAAGCAGAGTGTAAAACATTAAGTAACCTTGTCCTCCCTTTTGTCTTTCAGATTCCTTTGTGGCATTGAATGGTAAGGAAGATATTACTCTCATAATTTCACACTGGTGGAAACCTATCTGAGAATTTCTATTTCATTAATCCCCTTGAGTATGTTCAAATCTTAAGAATCTTAAGTTTCTTTTTAATTAATTTTTTATCCTCATTGTTTTTTTTATAGACATTTCAACTCCTCTACCAGATGAAATGTCTTACAACACAGTGTATGGTCAGTTTACGGATTTTTTTTTTTTTAATTTGTTAAGTCATTCATCTGGCAGTAGTTTATAGTTTTCATTCCTAAACATCATGGACCAGATTCTTTGTTACTTAAGGGCCCCAATTCACTAAAATTATTTATCAATTTCACCATCCTTCAAAAATCACTCTGCCTATGTGAGACAATTGATGTGGGAGACTGAGTCCTAAATTTTTAATCCAGGTAACATGAAATATGCCAACCTTAGGGAATTTGATGAATACATTTAATGAGTTCTTGAGGGAGAAGAAATTGCTTTCCAACATAAGTATATCCAAGACAAAGGAATAGTGCTGATAACCAATAGACTCTAGCTCCTCAGCTGATACAGTGCCCCATCCCCCAAAATGCTGGCACTCAAGACAATACCCTCTGCTGGCGAAAATCTATACAGGACACACAGGTCAGGCTCTTATTAGACAAAAACTTTTCAATATGGTATGAAATTGGCCCCTGAAATTTAAGCTCAAAAAGAGTATGAATATTTAGACGTGTTTTCAGTGCGATTTCTTCAGAATGTAGACAAGGAAGAGTGACGCAGTGGAAATGATGTGCAAACAGGATTTATCTCATTGTTCTTGGTCTGAAATACGCAATCACTATATTAAACAAAGCTACTAAGCCCATAAACAGAATATTCTGAACTCTTCATGTAAGAAGTTGAAATGTAGCTGTTCCATTTACATTTCTCAAGGTACCCCCAAATATTTATTAGGGTAAACTATCCATGTGTTTTTTTAAAAAAATATGGTATGAAAAACATCTGTGTGATGGCAGATTTAAGCCTCTGCATTATAATGGAAGCTGCGACTTTCATGTATACACAGCCATTTTATAGTTTGGGTGTTTAAGATAAATAATCAAGCAACAGATCCAGGACAGTCTTTAAGTACAGAAGTAGGTAAATAAGGGAGGGAGAAAAATAAATTTTAAAAAAGGGAAAAGAAAAGAAAGAAAGGGGAAGGAAAAGAAAGCAATGCTGATTTATGATCCAAAAAAATAGTTCATGATGGCTACAAATGTGTTTAATAGCTCTTTGTAAACTCTCACTCCCTGTGTCAAATTAGCATACATAAAAAGCCTTTTTGAATATCTTAAAAGACTGGCTTATACCCTGGAACTGTTTAGGTATGGAAAACATTGCCTGGTTTCTCCTGACTGGTCCCCTTGTGAAGTAAGGCATTGTGGAGTAGATGAGCCCACAAAATTCATCCACCTTTAATGTTCCCTCATCTATGACTGAAACCAGAATATTGAACACCAAAGACTAGAAGAAAAATTGCTCAGGAGGCAAATGTCTAGCTTAGACTGCCTTGAGAAAAAAACCACACTTCGTATCTGCTCTTTTCCAACATGATACTTTGCGATCATTTCCTATAATCGAATAGTCTTTATCAGATATTGAGAAATTAAGATCTTGAAACAAATTGAACCAGCAACCTGCCCAGCATTCATCAGTCATACCAAGACCAATTTTAACTCCCAGGTAATTTCTTAAATAGATAGTATAATTAAACTATGGGATACTCTTATGAGCAAAAATCACTCCCAAGCTATGTTCTCTCTTATTTCCTTTACAAAAGGAAAGGTACTTATTAATGCTTCCGTATTAACACTTTAAGGGATGATGCTCATTCATTTTCAGGTCTTGGGGGGAGGCAACTAAAGAAGAGCTGGAATTTTCCTTTCAGCTAATGATCCTATCCTTTTCAGGCTAAATCTGTTCAGTGTGAAGCAGTTTGATGACTAATTGACCATCAAAATGAGGACTGGTTCAGACAGTACTTACAAAAATATTGGCAATTTTAAAAAATAAATCATTGTAAGGCATGTTAATTTTGGAATTAATAAACCCAGAATAGATTTCACTAATTCATTCAGCAAAAACTTGTTGAGTGGCTACTGTGCCCTAGGCACTATGCGGGGTGCTGTATTTGTAGCACCGAAAGAAGAAATAAATTGCTATTTTTATGAGCATGGATATAGACAAGGAAGCCAACTCCAAAGTAAAAAGTGCACCCACACTGTTTCTAGCTGTGTCCTCTGCATGTCCTGCACTCTGTGGCTGAGTGTAGGCTCACAGAGCCAACTACAAAACCAGAACTGCCCAACCTAGGAAAAGGGATCATTTCAATAAACAGTGCAGACTTTCTGCTTGTCAAAAGCTCTGTGCCACACCAGTTACATATGCAACCCCTTTTTAGTGAATTGGGTCCTGATTATTTTCCTTCTCTCTTCCTCTCTTGTATTGATTTAATGTCTCTGTTTTGTGTCTAATTGTCTACAAACATTGTTAATAGGTTAGAGTAGTATGAAGGGTGTCTAACCTCTGGAATTACAATGACTTGTAGATATAGAGAAACAACATGATGCATTAAAGTTAACTTTCAAAATATACCTATTTATTTGTATTTTATGAGAATGATAAAGTATAAGCTCAGTTGATTAAAATGTGACCTTTCTTATTGGACTGACAAAACCAAAATATAGATTTCAAATCTACTGACATATGATATCACATCCACAAATGTTTGCCTATTTTTGTAGCATGACTTTGGTTACAGAGTCTCTTAGGGATGCACAAAAATAATACAACCTTAAAAATCAGACTAGAAGAAGAAATATAAGTGGTTTCCTTGTAATATTTTTTTAAGCTTGCAGAGGTAATAACACATCTTTGAATTAAGACTGAGGACTCCTGCTTAATAGTGCTTTTACAGGGTGGTTCTAAAATTTTTGAGAATCAGGTATTGCTTTCTCTGACTGTTTCATTCACCACTGGCACGTGTTTCCTATCCTCAAGCATAAGTTTAAAAGATTACAAACCTCATGATGCTCAGTTTTTTCTTTCGAGTAAATCAGATGCATGGTTTCTCTAGATTTACATATAGAAAATCGAGATGTGGTGGGTATTAGACTAACACTTCAGTGATAGGAAGAAGAGACTGATTTCTCACATTTGTGTAAAACACTTTCCTACCTAACTACCATCTGGTCCACATTAATTTCCTCTCATAGCCATAGCTTTCCATTACCAATGAGTCTTCCATGTATTCACAGCATTTGGGCCAGGAAATCTTTCTACAGAGAATGTGTCCCTTAGGCATATATTTCCCCTAGATTACCGTATTAAGAAATGTTCTCCCTAAACCATACTTATGGCATTACCATAAAATTGCCCCTTGAACATAGTTAAATTGAAAGTGCTCAAAATGCATATCAATTCAGGTAGAAGAAATCTTGCTACTTGGAGGGGAGGTTTTTTTTTTTTTCTTCCTCACTTTCTCTTTCTAACTCCCTACAAAGCTATTTCTAATTGTTTGCTTATGCTGGGCACTGAATTTTCTCTTAGGCTGAGCATATATTTTATTAGAGTAGTCTTGAATTCAGGAGTGGAAAAAAATAAGTTATCTTTTAGACCTCAATGTAAGCTGAAAGGAAATAAAGGAACTTCTATATTTCCATTTCTCAGGCTGATTTTCCTGCCCCTGTTCTCTTATCTGTATCATGACATGAGATGTGAAACTCAGAAATGTAAAAACACAAAGTCTAGAATAAAGCATTCCTTGAATTTTAAATGAACATGCTTTTAGCAGCTGGATACGAAGCAGACTATTTTCAACGAATTGGATGTTTGAAGCTGTGTGAGAGCCAAACAAGTGCCATACAGAAAGGGACCTCTTCAATGCTAACAAAGCTTTGTGGCAGCATTTACGTGTGGTGGCTCCGTAGAAGTCACTATCGCATGGACAAGCCACTTGGCTTCCTTTTTTCTGCGGAGCAAAGTTTTAAGAAGATAAAAAGCTATGTTTGTTATATATGTTTTGCCTGTAATTTGCAATATTACAGTCTCCTGGGGGGAATCCAACTTCCAATAATAATTGTAGAAAAAAAAAAAAGAAGAAGAATGCACTGTACTTGTTCTTATAATCTGTCTTTCTAGAGGCCAATATTTTATTTATCATGTGCATGGTGATCATACTTCAAGGCTGGAGCTTTTGGAGTTGTTGTGAGTCTGCCCTACTTTCCACCAAAGGCACCAATTATACATGCACAGTAGTTGCCCTTATATCTTTTAAAAATTGTTCAAGAGGTTGCTCTATGTAAGCCAAAAACTCCAGTTGAAAATCACAAGGAGGTCATATTTTATTTCTGCCAGAGAGAACAGGTAGTAGTGCTTCTTTAAATCATTGTGTCAGCTTGGATCAAAGCACCTGATACAATCTGTATTTAACCTTGTGGAATGATGGAGGGAGAGCTTACGAACGAATTCACAGGAAATGGCTAGAGTTTCTACTGTAACTCTCAACCCAGCCATTCTTCTCGTATTATCCTATGGTAGCTTATCTGAACCTCAGAAATCTATCCTTTTCTAATTTGAATCATTTTAGTCAATGCAGCCTCAAAAACGGAAACTATTTTTATTGAAATAAGACACAAAAGGGACAGCCGCAATAGTGTGTAGCAGTTGAAGCCTCCATTCCAATGAAAAGACAGTGGGAATAGATCCCTTTGCAAAGCAATAACTACTCCCAGAAAGAGGAATGCCTGTGAAGTTGAGTTGAACCTGAAGACTAGACACACTGTAGAACCTCCATAGGAAGGGTGCAGAGTAACTGAGTTACTTGTTACAGGGACAAGACTTACCCACTACCAGAAACCCGCCCCATCAGTCACAAACGGGATTCCTGGAGTGGACACTTTCTGTGTTCAGTCCTGCCATGAAAATATCAGAGAAGGACACTGGCCTTTCTTGAGCACCTACTATGTGTCAGACACTATGCAAGATGCTTTCACCATTATGTCCCTATCCTCCCAACACTGAGAGGTGTCTTTATCCCCACTGGGTGCACAGGAAGAGGTTAAGTGATTCCCCAGGGCCCACCCGGCAAGTGTCAGAGATAGGATCTGACCCTTCGTGTTCTAACTACAAGTTCAAGGGGCTTTCTGCTGAACACACCCCACACCACCACCACCACTAAACTGTGTCATTTCTAGGGCGGTCTCCTCTTAGTCTTACAGCCAGGTTGGGTGTCCCAGCTCCAGGCCTCTGAGCAAAGGGAATGTGGGTCTCTCCGATGATGTTTTCCTAACTGTATTTGTGATGAAAACAGGGCACTCCAGTTCCCTCTTGCCCAGCACAACCACATCAGATTCGACGGCTCAAGAGGGGTATGAGTCTAGGGGAGGAATGCTGGACTGGAAGCATCTGCTTGACTCACCTGACAGCACAGACCCTTTGGGGGCAGTGTCTTCCCATAATCACCAAGACAAGAAGGGTAAGGCCTTGGAAATGCCTCTTCCTCTCGGGGGAGAGGGAGGGAAAAGTGGGGAGGACTGTGTAACTGCTTCCAGCTGAATTTTAGCAGCATTTAAGGAACCTCCAATGCGCTATGATGGAAAGTTTCTCGAAAAAGACTGCAACCCCATCCTCTATGTGAGGCTTGATCCTAAATTATTCTCTGACCAAGGAAAACCACACAAAACAAATAATATATCCTCTGAGCTTCCTCTACCCAAAAAAGGTGTGGCTTGGCCCAAAGCACATGCTGGCTTCTGACATTCCTTGCCATTCCTCTTAGTCTCATTCTGAGATTTTTGGACCCTCTTTTCCCACCATAATGTGATGGAATGCAGTTCGGGCTTTGGCAAGTGAATGCAATTGAAGTAAAGGCCCTGTTAATCAGTGAATTGAGAAATAGCAGGGCAAAGTCTTTTCTGGCTGGTAGCATCTCTCACTCTTGCATGGTGCTGAATTTGAATAGAGCCATGGTCCTCAGACGTACTGCAATTGCTCTTAGAGGACAGTAGCTAAGACAAAAATATGTTATTTAATCAAGCAGAATTGCTATGCATTTAAAACGGAAAGGAAGCCACGCTAAATGAAAGGGACTCTACTGTGAACTGTCCTAAATTCTCCTTTGCTTTCTTTGCTTAGCTGCAGACAGGAAATGTCATCTCTTTTCTTGCCATTTGCTGCTTCTGGTAACACATCCTACTTTAGTTGCAGCTGCAACCAAAGAGGCCTTTACTTGTCCAAAAAACAGTCTTATAAATCAGAGACTGAAAAGCCCAGTTATGTTGCTGAGCTGTTTCCCCCCATTCAGAATTGTTTACTTCTATATGTTTTCAAGAGTTTCATCCAAGCAGGAGTTTGAGTTTCGAGGGCAGAGCAGCCACCGTGACCCTTGGAAGATAGTCGCTATCGGGCCCTCCCCCAGAGTGCTCTCCATACATATCTCCATCTTCACTTTTAGACAATGCTTTCTGGTCAGACTCTCAGGCTACATTTTCATCTGCTGTTTTGCTTCTCATCTCCTGAGAGTGCTGGGCACTCTGCTTACTCTATTTGCCAAGTCACAATGTAAAGATGGAACCCCTTTTGTCTTGTTCTTCAGCATGTCCTCTTAACTGATTTTATTTTCTTCTATAGACTTCCCCTTCCCCTTAGTAATATGCCCTGCCTCAAATCTTTGTTTGTTTTTTGGGTTAGCTTTTGTTTTTTTGAGCTGGAATCTCACTCTGTTGCTTACACTGAAGTGCGGTGGCGCGATCTCAGCTCACTGGTGGCACCATCTCAGCTCACTGGTGGCACCATCTCAGCTCACTGCAACCTCTGCCGCCCAGGTTCAAGAGATTTCTCCCTGCTTGAGCTTCCCAAGTAGCTGGGATTAGAGGTGCCTGCCACCACGCCCGGCTAATTTTTGTATTTTTTTTTTTTTAGTAGTGACAGGGCTTTGCCATGCTGGCCAGGCTGGTCTTAAACTCCTGATCTCAGGTGATCTGCCCGCCTCAGCTTCCCGAAGCGCTGGGATTACAGACTTGAGCTGCTGTTCCCGGCCAACTCTTTTTTTTTTTTTTTTTAAGCTGGTTTTGTCTCATCAGCTTCTTTCTGTTTGAGGGATTCCCTGCTCTTTCCATCCTGAGAAAGCTCCAGATAGAAGAGAAACTGTCCCGACAGATTACAAGCCCTAGCATATACCATTATTTGTTATGTGTGGCTCCTGACCTCAGATGTGCTAGCCCTGTGTTCTCAAGAAGAGAAAACTTAGTAGAAATCACTTTGGTTTTGCCCACTGCGATTTTCTGAAACAAAATAAAACAAACAGCCTTTCCAATAAAGCATTAAATATGCCAACCAAGTATCTAGCTGTTGGTTGCAGTAATTTTCTTTTCACTTCGCTGAGAGGGGTAGCGTGAATTTTCTGTAATCGTTAACTCCCCCCAAGGAATGGAGGTTCTCAAAGAGTCCAATTAACACTTTGACAGATCATTTTAAAATTCGGCATTGTTCATTCTCTTGGGTCTTATTATATTGACAAAGCTGGAAGCAGTCTACATATTGTCAAACAATGGTGGCAGAGGTGATTGCATGGGTGTTTAACATGATCACTGTTCTTGTGCTAGTAACTCCTTGCCTTGCCCTGTCAAATTTGAGTTTGTTTTTTACCATTGGTTGTATGTTTGATGGGGCAATGCCAATGAGTTGTGCAGAAATTTTAAACAAAAGATGTAGCTGAATGTTCCTTTTATCATAGTTTTTATGATTTTAATTTCCATTTTGTTCCAAATTGTTTTTTGTTCAATGTTCATGATTTATTTTCGACTTCCGTTTTGTTTTGCCAAGCACTGTGTGGTATGACTTGGTGATGGCGTTACTCCGTTGGAAAAGTCTTGTTCCTTTTCTGACTCATCATGGCATCCCTTAACTTGAACCAATCTGTGATGCCCTCGCTTCTTTTCATTCCCTGATGTCAGTGCCTTAATGATGTCACATCCGTGTATGCAGCATCTCCCGGGATGCAAGAGTTTCATGGGTTTTCTAAGGGCCTGTGATGGGTGCTCTTTCTACTGGGTCGATTGTCTCATGAGAATGTGACATTTGTGTGCCCCAGCTTTAGGAGCTAAATATACTCTGGAATTGTTTCTAAAATCCATCACATTTCCCCACTAAGCAGAAAATGTGTCTACTGACCAGCTCGCTGAGGAGTCAAGTGCCCGTTGCCCATTTTATTATGGCCACTGGTAAAAAGGCCAGTGAGCAAGGCATGCCCATGGCTCTACTCTGCAGATATGCTGACTGCCAGTGAGCTGGTCCCATTCTTTGTCCACTTCATCCTCCAAACAATTCTCCATTTCCAGAGTATGTTGGCTGCGTTTTTCTTTCTTTTTCTTGCTATGTCTTTCGTCTTGATTTAATCCTGTGCGTACCTCACATTCTGTCAAAACACCCTTCCTCACCTTGCAGCCTAACCCCCTTCTGCTACCATTGTTCTTAGCCTCCCCCTTTCAAAATAACAGACCCAAGCCCTCTGCCCCTCTGTGGAATGTTCCAAGGCTCTTTCCTTCTACACTGTGAGTAGCATTCTGATGCAGTATGTATATACAGTCATACTAACAAAGCGTGAGAAGAGACCTGCACAGCACGCGGAAGCATTATCATAGAAAATGAAGTAATTTTCTCTCTCAGTAACTGGCCTTGCCCTTCATTACCCTACTGGCCTTGTCTAATGTCTCTTGTCCTTGCTGCTTTTCTTTAAAATTGCCTGATATCTTTCAAGCCCTGGGTTCATTAGTGAAAACACAGCCAACTGCTCTGTTTTATCTCTGGGTCCCTAGATGTCTGGAGCCTCTGGAGCGAGCCCTTTAGTCACCAAGCTGATAAATGAGATGCAGCCCTGACTACTTCTTTCTTGGTTTTGCCACATTAAAAAATACGTATTATTTATTCCTCCTATAACTGTTGAGGTGGTAATAGGTAGTTACAAAGGGGCTCTAATTACATATAAATAAGAAAGAAAACCCAGTTTATTCTTAGATCTGGCTTATTCCCCACCACTGCTTCCCACATCAAAAGAAATAAGAGCTTTCGTTTTTAGGCTAAACAATACTGAGAACAAATAGCCACCCTTGTGCCTCTTATTCCTTACCAAAAGTAACAATACTTTAAAGCTGATTTCCAAGAAGTCTGTGAGATATATAAGGAAATTAGCCATGTCCAGAGCAGCCAAGAGAGCTATGTAGCATACATATAAAATGTAAATGCTGACCACTGCTATGAGGACACAAGAATATATCCTGAACAGAATAAAAATCTCCTACTTCAGACTTTATTTTATAATAAAGAGTTATTGTGAGCTCTCAGAAAACAGACAAAATAGTAAATATAGAGCAGTTCCCATTTAATCAGAAATGCCAGAGTTATAGTATGCTTCTATCTTTTGGGAAATCCTTAAAGTGAGATATTATCACATTATTACATTTAGTCCAGAAAATATGCCCATTACAGACAAGAATAAGATATATTATAGAAACAGAATTTAAATTGGAGATTAAGTGAATATCCTAAAATGGATAGCAAATGTTGAATATATTTTAATCAGTGTACAAGCAATTTGTGTAAGCAGTTTTAGTTTGGGAAATAATATTCCGGTAAGATTCATAAGATCTATAAATATGATTAGTGTTGTCCACATCTCACAATCCTACATGGAATTTTATAAATCACAGAGGTTATCAATAATTCTCTTTATAGTTAAGTATTTATTCTTTAAATGTGCAGTACCCTACAGCAGTATTGCTTCTGAGGAAGATGAGCAGCACCTTACACGGGATGATTTAGGTGGCAGGGATGTGATGGCCTTCAAGAGTATTGAGTCATCTGGTGGAAATTTATGCCCTTTTCATTGCTCTTTCAGTCTTCTGCATTATCTTCTTGATTATGTGAAAGGAGAAGTCTCAGTTTGGTGTTTTCTCATTAACAACTCCCTAAACTTGCTACTTTCTCTTTTTGACAAAGAGAGAATGGGGCTTTGTCTTCCAGCTGCACCTAGCTGGAATTAACATTGTTTGGCTTTAAGTTAATTTTTATTTTTCTGGTTACATTTTCTCTTTGAAAAGTGACACTTTTTTTTCATTTGTGATAATGATACCAAGTTTCCCTTTGAAATACATTTTAAAGGTAATTTAAATAGAATACTAAGTAAATAATGCAGGAGTTATGAGGGATATAAAAATACTAAGTAAATAATATGGTAGGTGAGATTCATTGTTATGATTAAAATTGTAGTATTGGTAGTTGAATGACCAAAGTTTAGGTGACTATGTACTATAGCAATTGAAGGAGTCCAGTGAAGGTTAAACTATACCAAGAACTTTGTTCTGACATTTGGAAGAATGGGATTTGATGACCACTATACCCTGTCCTGGCTGGGTATTGCAAAACCAAGTGAATACATGCGTCACTCCAAGTGTTGTAATTATACAATCCAGTGCCCTTCTGATTTCTTTGCTGCCTACTGAACTTTGTGTTTGGGGGTGGAAAGTTTCGTGAAATAGGAATTTAAAGTAACATGGATTTAGACTAATAAGAAATTAGCCACTCTAGGCTTGTTAAACATCTGGCAAGTTTTTTCTCCACACCAGCAGCAAGCACCCTAGTGTGGTCTGCCGCTAGTTATTACTCAAATTGTGGCCTATGGAAAGTTGATGTTTAGCCTTTCCACTTTTCATCTATTTTGCTGATATCCATAAGGAATCTTGTGCTACACAGTGTTGCCCAGCCTGGCAATAGCCTACACTTGACCCTTCTCCTTTTCTCCCGTTCAAACTTTACCTATTCTAAGTTCCAAGCCTTCAGTGTCAGCTGTCTTTATTAACAGACTGAGAAATCTCATTTTAGGTGAGTATAGTTAATAATAGATCCTACCCCCTGGTTACTCTTACATTTTAACACTCTCCAATGCTTAAAATCTAATGGATTTGGGATTTTAAAGCACCCTGGTTCTCCCAACACAGAAGGTAATTTTTTGGCTCCTATCAAGTCATATGTAAGTGATTTTATGGACAGAGAAAATTATTCCTGATGACTGTAATAAAGGAAGAAAAATAGGCCTCTCCTCTTTTCCTGACTCTTAAACTTGGGCTGAATTTTCTCTGCCATTTCTTCAGTAATATTACTGTAACAAAAACATTTTCTGAGGTGTCTGAAGCAGAATTTATCACTGGCTCTGTGGTGCAATTTGGATGCCAATAAGGAGTAAGAGGCTATGTTAGAGATAGACATAGTTCCTGCCCAAGAAATATCAAACACCAAACAGATGGAGCACAGGTAGACACGAAAGCACACCAAAAGGCCTTTATGACTAAAATTCTCTTTATGAAATGCCAAAACCACACACCACAGACTTTAAAAATATATATTAGACAAGTAAAGACAACTTGGCTGAACACATCAAGGACGCAGAACTGTGAAACAGTTTTTCAGCTCCTTTCCTTCCGTTCTTTCCCTCAGTACCAGTATTACAGCAATAACACATCACTTGACAGGCAAGATGAGGAAAGTGATGGATGTTTGGTAAAGGAGTCATATTTAAAATTTTTGTGGGAGTGTTGGCAAACTCAGGCTTTTATTTTTTTTAAGCCTGAGCTTTATTTCAAGAAAAAACAAAACTCATACTAATTTGCATTCCTTTTGTTAGTAAAAATGATCCTATTGCAGTCATTTTTAAATGTGAGAGTAGAGCAAGGCGGTTTCAAGAAGACTTCAGCAAAAGGGCCTTTGTCTTGGGGAGTACTAATAATGGGAGGGTAAGGGTTTTCACTTCCACTCAACAATGGAAAATTAACTGAGTCCGGTAGAACGTGCATGGTCAGAGGCAAGAAACATGAAGAGATAGTGAATTGATTGTGATGGTTCCAAAAACTCTTTTGAATTAGAGATCACTTATTTCTGATTTTGAAGCTTAGAGGAAAGGTATCCTTCAAAGTTCATAAGAAATTTGGTACATAAGCTATTACTGTTGCTGACTATGAAAAATATAATACAATTCTTAATATTTAGTTCGTCAGTATTTTTTTATTTATAAATTGTGCTATACCTGCCCCATAAAGATTTAGCATCATTTTTATTACTCTAAATATTTAGAGATTAAATAGTTTAATTTTTAGAGAGTAAAGATTTACCATCATTTTTATTACTCTAAACTGCCTGTAATCTCATCTACTTAGGAAGCTGAGGCAGGGGGATTACCTGAACCAGAGAGGTGGAGGTTGCAGTCAGCCAAGATTGCGCCATAGCATTCCAGCCTGGGTGACAGAGGGAGACTTCGTCTCGAAAAAAAAAAAAAGAGATTAACAATTTTAATCGCTATACGTTTAGACTGGGTTTACAGAATATGTGTGGGAGTCATTTAAAGCATACTACTTGGGAGAAGAAGAGGGGTTGCTAGGCAAAATATAGGATGCTCAGTTTATTTGAATTGCAGTTACACCTGAATAATATTTTTTATATTGAAACAAAACTAAATAATTGTTAGTGTAAGTATACCCCAAATATTGCATAGGACATACTTTTAACTAAAACAATTTTGTTTATCCGAATTAACTGAGAGTACTTATACTCTTTACTACCTGATAATTCTATAGAAGATGTTACTGATTACTTACTCAGTGAATATATAAGATCTGATTTCTATATTACATTTGACCTTTAACTCTTAGAAATCTAGAATAACCCATATTCTGATATGTTTAAGAAAAAACTTTTTCCATGAAAAATATTCTTAGCATACTTAAGTTCAGAAAATGACTATGAAATATTATATATGTGTTTGAAATGTGATAAAGAGTAATTTAAAGATTATTACTGAAAACGGGCTTTCAAATGCCACTTTCAAGTAAGGAAGGCTCAGAAATCAAATTGTTCTTAAAGAAGAGCATGGTTAAAACTATTTGTTCTCTTATGTTTTACTTAACCTCAAAGTTTTAACAACTGTTATGTTAACCATATGTATTCCTTTTTCCTTCCTAAATTATATGGCTGCCCTCCTTTTTTTTTTTCTTTTTTTCATCTGTCATTTTCATGGCTTTGGAGGGGAAGAACTGGAATTCTGAAAGCACTAAAAAATAATAGTTTAATAATGGTGACAATCTCATCTCAAAGAAAGGCAAGACAGCAATCTTTCCTTTGTTTCTTTTTTCCTGCATTCACCAGAAATTGAACAAACATGTGCTATATATAAACCTTATGCTGAGTGTTACAGAAGATACTAATTTGAATTTCACGTAAACCTGGCATTCAGACAGCTTACAGTTTAGTGAGGGATACCCAAAGGTGATCTAAATGCTGGGGCAGAGTGAAGTCTGACAGTAAGGGAAGTCAAGGAAAGAGGGGGAGGGAGAGTACTAAGGGAGTCTAAGGGGAGGCACAACTAATTCCAAGTGGGGTACACAGGAAAGACCTTGCAAAGTCTTGAAGGAAAAGTTAGATTTCACAAGAAGAAGGGCATTCCAAGCTGAATAAAGTCCATGACCAAGACATCACACTGTGAAATGACAGAGTGTGATGATAAAGAGGCAAGGAGTGTGCGGTGACTAAAGTATATGGAGGACTGGAATGGAAAATGAGATTGAAATCATAGCCTGGAACCTTAAATGCCATACCACGGAGCTTTGGCTTTAGCGACAGGCAGTGGAGGATAGGAAGGTAGACGGTGGGAAGAAAAGGACCACAGGAGGGTAGAAGTGGGGAAAGACAAAGATAGCGAGATTGATAGGTGATACATATATAATAAATTGGTCATTTAATCATATTAGGTTATTAATTACATGTACACAATAAGTTTGGGAAGTGGAATTTTGCATCAATTTTGGGTCTAAAGTGTCTGTTACTACACATTGCTGGCATTTTCCTGGTAGATGCTTCTTGCCTATCTAGCTCTATCCTGGGTAAAACCCCAGGCAAGCTGAACTCCAGACTTGGGCTTCTTCCTCTCTTTCGTTAAAACAGTAGGGTTCAGCTGAGCATGGTGGCTTGATTAATAATATAATCCAGGATGCCACTGTTTATTTTTACTATATTAATATTTCTTGGTCACCTATGAGAAAAAGAATCTACATGTAGTCTCCGGCTTTTCTTTGAGAGACTGAGGAAAATGATATTGTGAGCGAGTAAGGTGCTGGGCTTTCAAATGGATGGTGCGGGTCTCCATGTTTGAACGTGTGCAGGGGGAGAGGGTCCAAAGCCGAGAAGCCCACGTGGGAGGCTGTAATTGTTCTTTCAGTAGTGTGGGCATAGATGTAGATTTGATCTAATTAATTTTGTATCCTTTTGACAACTTGCTGAATTTATCTAAGGTCTTGATGAGATTATTGTGGAAAGGGTAAAAGGAAAAAAAAAGTTAAATGTCAGCCATGTAGAAAGCTGTTTCATCTCTCTGCCTGCCTGAATTTGCACACCAGTATTTGAATTTTCTTTTCTAGGGATACCACTAACCTTTTATTTTTTAACCTAACATTCATTTTCTCAAAAAATGAAGGACTTAAATTATGATTATGGAGGCTTGAACTTTTGCTTTTAAAACGCCAACTTAAACCTTAGGGTATTAAAAAAATCAATTCACCTTCTAGAGGTGCTTCTCACCTTTAATCTCTCACCACTTTTTCAAGCTGCATCTACTTGACATGACACTTTACCCCCACCCTTTTCCCTCAGTCTCTTCCCATTCTCTCCCATCTTTTCTACAAAACACACACAATGACAAAGTTTTCTGACAGCTTAATGGAACTTTCAAGGACTACGGGGACTAGGTTAAGTGTGATCTTATTAACAGAACATCTGGAGTAGTTAAAAATTTGCTCTTTAATTGGTTCAGCGGCACCGTGTTCATCTAGATTTTGTTTTGTCCTAACAATAAAATTGTGAAGAATCAATTTGTAGTTTGCATTATGTGGAAAAGTGGGAAAATAATATTCGCTTTGTCTCAGACCTTTCTTTCTGATAGCCTAATTTCATCAAGTTTTTTGTTTTTAAAGGCTTGTTAGAAGTTTTACTTTGCAAACTTCACTGCTCCATAGGCAAACTAGTCCACAGAGGGCAAAACAGTGGAAATCAGGTAATTTCCTGAGAATAGGTTCTCTTTTCTTGACATTATACATGAGAATGGCCTCAAACTACATAGGGCTTGCTCAAACTAACTACATCACACACACCGTTATCCTGGAAAGACAGAGGATGAAAAAGCTGGGTTCATTTGCTGGTTCCAGGGAGATGTAGGTTATGCAAGTAATAGATAAACTCTTGCAAAGCCTATGGGCTGCTCTGAGGGACTGAAAGGAGCCATGTGAACCTCACCATATGTAAATCTCTTAGCACTTTAAATTGTGGAAACGCCCTGAAGTAAACTACTGAAATGCAGTTGGATGTATTAAAATATACTGGGTGCACAGTAGATGGGATCTTAATTGGTGTCAGAAAGCCAATTACAGGCAATGTGAAGGTTTGTCACCCTTAATTAATATTTCTTAAGCTCTTATAAGTCTGTAGCCTGACAACTATCTTTGTAAAGAGATTCATTTTTAATGGCGTAATAAAATTTTTTCCACTCCAATTATTTTCAAATTTCATATTTTTCAAAAGGATGCATTCCTTTTCAAACAGATATCTGCAATTACTTTTTTTTTTTTTACTGAAATCAGAGGCAGTCATGAACTGTATAGAAATAATGGAAGTTCGGTATAGTCAACCACTGACAATGCTTTATTAGGAAGGAAAATGGTGTCGAGAAATTTATAGGGCAGCAAACTGCATTATGCCTAACCTTTTGGACATATTAAAGCATGTCATTTCCAGCCTTACAGCCTCTTGTTATTCATAAATAATAGATAGCACTGGACACAATCATCTGACATTTGTTAAGGTAATAAACATACCCTAAGTGCTGATGGGTCTTGCACTCCATGATTTAAAAGCACACAGCAGAAATTTAATGTAACTTAAAATGTCTTATGTAATTCTATGGATTTGCAGATTCAGTTGAACTCAGCAGATCAGTAAGCACAGAACTCTGTTGAGTGAACTGTTGTGCTAGGCATCTTTTATGATTGTAAATCAGGACCTTACTTTGGGGAATGACACCTGAACTCAAGTCCCTCTTTTCACCCCGGGAATATAAAGGAGAAGAACCTTCGTGAGTTTCTTTTCTTTTGTCTAGTCATGCAGAGATGAAGGTAAAGATTTTGGCATCCCCTAAACCATTCTCAAATGTTGCTTAATAGCTGTAAGTTGACATGAGGGAGTGAGTTTTGAGATGATAGTAGATGCAGGCCTTTAAAGGAGGCCACTCTATCCAATGGTGGGCTCCATCAAGCATTCTGCTGCTTCTGCACTTGAGAACCAGTTATGCCTGGGGTGACCCAGTCTAGGACATATGTGAGCTGTGTGGTACCAGTCACTATCTGATGGCCACAGTTACAGACATGAGGAGTATCAGAAATTCCCCTCCATGTTTTCATACCAGAGCAAATAGAGACCACAAGCATTTTTCAGCCGTTTTGGTGCAAGCAAATTGGGTTGATTCTTTTGCAGGAGTAGCAGCACAGTATTTTGTGCTATATGCCATGCTTTTGACAGATACCAAGGGAAAGTGTTAGGAATTTGATTGTCTTTCCAATAAAACAAGGTCGATTTCATATTCTTGATCAGAGCATGATAGCCACAGTAAAGAAATTACCCAATGAGACCTATTAAGGACGTAGAACATACTTTGAACACCAAGGAAAACTTAGTGCATTTATTTATTATTTATTTTACAGATTATTTTGAAAGTCTGGCTATACACTGCCTCAGTGGTGTCTGAGGTTGGACTTTAAAGCTAAACATTTAGATGTGTTTTCTGGAATATTATTTATGGCATTTCAGGACAGCATTTCTCAAGCTTTAGGGAACATAAGAATCATCTGGAGGCCTGGTTTCTGGGCCTAACCCAGAGATTCTAGTGCTGAAACTTTGGGCAGGACTTGAGGATTCTGTGTCTCCAACTAGTTCCAGGTGATGTTAATGCTGAGTGGCACTGATTCAGGACATTTTCCACATTGCTGATGGGTTGTCTTATTTAAGTTCACTAGTCAAGCTTTTGTTGTAGTTTTAAATCCTTATTTTTCCACTCTCGGCTAACACAGTTGAACCCTACCAAAGTGTTGCCTTAAAATAGTCTAATCTTGGACGCTGTACAAGACAGGCAACTTGTCAAACATTCTAGAAACACTGTCCTTACATTATTAATTGAGCATTAACACATTTTCTGCACAATGCCAACTGCTTTGTGTTCGTTTATTCAACCTATTTCATCCTTCCAACAGTGCTCATCTTATAGCCAACACTACTGGGGCCTGGAGACCGAGTGACATGCCCAAAGTCACACAGTTAGCTATTTGTAGAGCCAACATGCAAACTCAGGTCTTTATGAGCTCAAAGTTTATGTTCTTAACCAATAACACCCAGTCTCATCTTTAACTAGATCTCAAGAACTACATTTCTAGAAAATTCAAGTTGGAAGATTTAGCAGTATTGAACCAGACCTGTTTCTTCATATCTGTTTTATCTTTGTTTATAGAGAAAAATCAAAGCAAGTAATCAAATAATCCAAGCAAAGACTGGCCCAAATTTCACAATTTTTTAAGGAGGTCCACTTCTCTATTTTGTGGTTTTGATGCCCTATGAGAGAGTAAAGGAAGAAGATGGGACCAGGAAGTTGGAAAATAGAAATGCTTTGTCTGGTTTTAGAAATCACTTAGACATTGTGTTTCTAGTCTTATTTAAGAAAACTGATGAAAGAAAACTTCAAAAAGCAGGAAAATACTCCTTGCAGACTCCGCTAAAACTTTGCCAACATAAAAGAATCATTACCTTTACAGGGACAGTAACAGTTCTAACACATGAAACCACAAACCAACATTCCAGGGCATGGCTTTTAAAAATTATCTTATCATGACTCTCAGTCTAGACATCAGTCCGTGCTCTGGCTGTAGCACTCCCATTGGCAATGCCATTTCTAAAGCAGTAGAGCAGTGGAGGAACAGTGAACTGAGCGTTCCCAGCACACAGGGAAAAATGAAGCTGTTTCTTCTCTAGAAAAATGAAATCGAATGAATTCCAGGCTCATTCTCCCTTCCATTCCTGTGATGACATCCCAACAAAAAATGCATCACTTTTAAAGGCGATGGCAGTGGAAGTGGGTTCGTCTACAGTCAACCACACCAAGCATTATTTCAATATGTGAGTTTTAAAATAGCTTCTGAATTGAGGATATTAAATAGCGAGGCCAGGAAGCTACCTCTACTTTGGCATGGTCAGTCATTAACTTTATATATCTTGAAGACCATGGCGCCTCCTGGTACCTAATCTGTAGCCTGCCAGGAAACACACACACACACACACACACTCTCTGTCTCTCTCTCAAGGGAACAGGAAAGTCTGAGTTATAAACTCCAAGCCCATTTCCATGGCTGCTGGCATGTCAGTTTATTCCTAAGCCATCTGGTTCACATTATGCTGTAAGACAAGAAGAAGGCTGCTTCCTGCCCAGATAACCACAGAGAGTTCCCATTTCACTTTCAGTGTGGTCATCTCGATTGGCTGGGGTGTGGCTTTGAGAATAAATTGTATCCAGTTAGGGTTTTTCCCGTTTGTTTTCTTCTCTTCTTAATAGGGATTACAGCGGGCCCTGTGTGGTTAGCGGGGTGATGCTTGGCTCGTGATTAGTTCATTCATTCATACTGTCTTGCAGGACCGTGAGCCTGGCATTCTGTTGCAGTGAGATTTGCAAACAAGAAAAATTGGGCTGTTAGATTCCATTCACTCAAGTTGTTATGAGGATTTCAAGGAAATTGTAGGCTTGTCTTACTATAAAGCAGAATCAAGAATCTATTTTTAGGGGATCCTACTCCGGGGCTTTTCTTGGTGTTTTGCCATCTTTCTTAGCTCTCAGACCCAACACAAACCCTCTCCGGCTCAGTGATGGAGGAAATGTCCATCCTCCTTTTTACTTTGCATATTTCTCTAAAGGACACAGGGAGGCTCTGTTGTCTTTGTGGTCACCGGGTCCGCTTTACACAGATGCCTATTAATCACTTCACTATGGAGACAGACACATCCATCATATCACAGTGGCTCAGAAGCAGGCCGTCCAGTGAAAGGGGGTGAGAGGGGAAAGTGCACACTTAACCGTTTCGAGTTAGGTTACTGGCTGCCTGGGTCTTACACACTTAGGGTGGTAATTGGGGTGGGAGTGAGTAGAGCTCCTCCTTTGTGTTTAGCTTAATAGGTGTGATTGCTTTTACGTATTTTTGCTTGTCTGTTTTGCTTCACATTTTGATAGGACAGGTAACATCTCCCAGCTGTTTGTGTAAGGTACAGGGGATAAGTAGATTGAAAGCTTTAATTTTGAAAACAGTAATAATAAATGCAGGTAGACTAGCTGTGCTTTTGATGCAAGGATACTGACTCTTTGAAGCCAAGAGTTTTTCGATAATGGATTCAATGTGGAACAGAGCAAGCTGAAAGTTAGCTTTCTCGGGCAAGAGAAACTGCAGATAAATTAACCAAGAACTTTCTTTCTATGAGTGGCAGATCTTCTAAACCTCTTTTAATCATTCAAGGCTGTCCACAGCCTTCCAAATGATGTTTCTAGCTCTTGCTCTTATATTTTCTCTATAAGTGCTCATTCATGTATGCATTCCTTTACTATTTATTTAAAAGATATTTACTGAGCACCTTTCTGCCTGAAGATTCAGTGATGAGTTTTAGCAGTCCAGGTGAGAAAAACAACTATCATACTAGTGCTGATTTTAGGATAAAGGAAATGCAGAGCTCTGGGGACACTTGTAGAAGGAAGAACTTACCTGGCCTAAGGAGTCAGAGAATGCTTCCCCATTTAAGCTGAGCCCTAAAGATAGGGTCTGATGAGTGGGAAAGTGAGTAGGGATATTCCAGGCAGAGGGAACAGCCTGTATGAGAGCCATGAAGCAAGCTAGAGTATGGAAGGATGGCTCATGCCTATAGCCTAAGAGACTAGAAGGGAGTTAGACTATTTGCTATTACCACGGCCTTCCCTTTCCTTCCCTCCAAGCCTCAGTTCTTGTTGCTCTCTCCACTCCAGCTAAAATCCTATGCATCTTTAAGGCTTAGCTCAAATGCCATCTCCAATGTAAAGCTTTTGGCCACTGTTGAAGCAGAAGTGATATATCTCATGACACAGCCACACTTTGGATGGAGTTGTGTGCAAGCACTTGCCTTCTTCCCTGCTGGTTTATGCCTCATTCATCGTTGTCCTTCCCCGACACCTAGAGCAGTGCTTGGTAAATGTTTGCTGAAGGCAGCCACAAAGTTGCTCGGAGCCAAAACCTTGTTATACTAGGAGAGTGATAATAACGACACAACCCAACCCTAAGTTAGGGGAAAACATCATTTCTAAAGCAAAGTGTCTCAGAGCCTGGTGCTAGGTTCCCTTTGCACAGAATAGTATCCGTGAGCAGGGCTACTAGAAAACATTTTTTAAAATAAGGAATGTAGTGTTTGATATTTCAAAATTTATTAACATGGTCATCATAGGAAAAGTCAGAATTGTACTGGGCTTCCTCTTGGTTTACAGTTTATAGTTGTTCTTATTTTGAATCACATGTTGCAGGGCCTGGGGGCGGGGTCCTTCACAATCTTTGCATTGCTTTGGACTCTAAAGAACTTCAGATTGCCTCTCTGAGGCCTCCCTCCAGCATCTGAAAACTCTCACCTCAGGAAAAGAAAAAAAACCAAAAAGCAAAAAACAAAAAACAGTGGAGATTCTATTCTTTCTCAGTTCTGCCAATTTAAGACATGATTTCAGAGAAATTTCTAAGCCAGGGTGTGCCTTACTTCCTGCAATAGGAAGGTGGAAAGAATAACCATTTAGTACCTTATGACTGGTGAGAAATAGCTGGTGGTTAATGAATCAATGCAAAGGATTTTTCAAATACTGTTTTCATTACTAATGCCCCATTTTCAACTGGTGAGAGCAGAAGAGGATGCAGGGGTTGGAAGAGGAAGGAATTTCAAGACCTTAGGGTAGAGAAGCCAACTCTGATTGTTCTCTCTGCAGTGGGAGGATACCTGAGGAGGGGAGTCTACCACCCTCCAAGGGCCCTTCACTTGCCCAGGGCTTCCATGCAACATCTGAAGCAGAGGATACTCAGCTCTAGCCTGTTGCCCTTTGCCCTTTGCAGGGATGCATTTTTTTTTTCTCTAATTATTCAGTTCCACTGGAGCACTCAGTTGTTGCAAATAACCCATTTATTGTCATCGACTCTTTTGGATTTTTCCCAGAACTAATTTCATTTTTGAAATAGTATCTCTTCTTATTGTTTTCAGCAAATTACTGAGCACCTTTATAGATTTATTTTTATTTGTCTGATAGATGTTACTATTAATGTTCTTTTATATGATTGGATGTTCTTTTATATGACTGGATAGAATTTATTTCCCTGACTTCAAAAGCAAGGGGGTAGTCACTCTAAAGATGACCCACTAAGTTTAGAAGTTCATTTAAAAATAGCTCTACAATGTATTGAAAGGCCATTTATTCAGCAATCATGTATTGAGTTATCCAACTAAGAACTCTGTGGATGGCAAGGGTTATAAATGCAGAAAAAATGTGGTACTTGCCCAGGATTGGTATTCCACTGAGAATCCAACTATAATTGCCAACATTTTCCACTTTTGTTGTTTTAATTATTTCAAAATTCAGTAACTATAGGCATCCTGAAACAGTATGTGTTCCCTTACATTGCTTCGAAATCTCATATCACCTTTTTGCCTGCATTTAGAAGGCATGAAGTTTAGACCTGGAAGCACAGGTCTACTCCTCTCCAGTGGGAGACCAATAGCAAATGGAATCCAATGGAGCAGCTGCAACTATGACTTGGAAGCCCTCTGTGAGCCACTAACCCACCACTCCTCCTTTGTGGCTTCTTTTGAGCTTTAGATTTATCCAGCAAACTACAGCATTTAAGCTCTTTCCTATTTTTTATTTCCTTTGATTCTTGTAACAACCCAGTAAGGCAGTAAGATTAGGTGTGTTCACCTCATGCTACAGATTAAAAAACTGAGGCCCAGAGATGTTAAACCACTTGCCAAAACGTCACTGAGCCAGTAAGTGGGAGCCTGCAATTTCAAGCCCACTGAGATCTTCTCTAGCTGCTTATATCACCACCACTGACAAGTCTGCTGCTTCCAAGCCTTCACAATGGCTATGCCACAAAGTTGACTTGATCATTTCTGTGAATGCTTCTTTGGTCTTTTTCATGACACAAGCAGAAAGCTTTAAGTTTGAAAGTCATTTCCAAAAATAACGTTTACCTTATCTTCTTCAACTGCACTTTCAACTTACTCTCTGATCTGTTTCTATCTTTGGACATTTCTGAATTTACACAAGCAGATGAGGAAAGCCCTGTGCCTCCCCATGGATAGATGAAGAGATGCAAAAATGTTTTTAAGGCCACTCTTTATATAACAAAATGAGACAGGGGAAAAAAATCTGTCTGAGATACCATTTTCCTGAAAGGTCAGATCCTACTTAACTTGTTAACAACCAAAAACCTGAACTCAAATATCATCCACTAAAAAAGAGTTCTTCCCAGTGAAAGAATAAGTAGCTTTCATGAGTCCAAAATAGCCAAGGACCTTCAGACATGAAAGAAGAATGATATTTGGGAGCTACAAGTAAGGCTAAGAAGCAATGGATACATGTGAAAAATTTGCAATTCTCCCAGTGAAACCAATGAATTGCTCTAGCTTTACTCTTTCCACGTTCCTTTTAAACTGAGAGGGCAATTTAAATAATAGAATGCCAAAGTCAATTATAAATAGCTTCCTATTATAATACACATTTATTGGGAATATCCAGTCCCCCTAAATTTGGTTGTCTGGAAGGGTTTCATGAAATACTCATTGCCATGAAAAACATACATAATACACCCCTACCCCATCACTGGGGTCTAGCCTGTGTTAAACTCCCACTGAAATCACCAAGTCAGTGAGGGAAATTAAAACCCATTTTATCCACAGGTGTACATTTGTGTGCAATTATATGTAGGGGGTTAAAAATGATGCTCAGTAGAACCCCATACATAATCAAAGTTGAAGAAAAATCAGTTGCTATTTTAGCATAATAAGGAAATGCAAATTTAAGAAAGAAAGAAAATTTTCATTAGCACACTAACTTGGTGAATAGGTATGAAAATATATTTGAAAGCAGGACACCCCGCTGTTTGGGGAGCTTCACACATAAAAGGTGTGAGTTACAGCCAAATTTTCCGGCTGTTTTTTGCCTCTCAGTTTCTACCCCTTAAAAGCTGATGGAGATCAATCTGGAAATATTTGAAAAGCATCACATTTGGAAATTATTTGATATCTTACCATCTTGCACACTCTTTCCTTATGGTGAACTGCCTCGACTGCCTTTTATTACCGAGGGTATTTGTTGGATCACAGAATCTTTATTTCTTAAGAGATATTTGCTGCTTCTACTTAAGTCACAATCCTTTGTCACAGGACAATCATTTCCACAGCAACCAACTGTGATGTCACAACTGAAGGGAGGAGGACCCTTAGGAAGGAAAGAAAAAGAGAATGTACTTTTCAGGCTAAGGTTTCTGGGTTTTAAAACCATCACTTCAGAAATCAAAATATTTTAGCAGAAGAACCCCCATGACAAAGCTTCAAGGTCTCAGCTGTGACAAAGACAACATTTCAGTAGAAGTTTAAGGGTTGCGTGTTGTGGGTTTGGGAAGGGGTAGAGATTTTTATTTCCTTTCATTCTAATTCTGTGCCACTGATACCTGCCAGTAAAATACATTAAACATATTCCAGAAAGAGTTGATTTAGTAGATGAAAAATGTGTCTCCCGAGACCAGAGAAGGTACATTTTCTGTCTTGCTATCATTTCCATAATAGGAACAATGTTTACATTTCCTCAGCCCATGCAGTGCCTCTAATGTATTCGTGTTCTTTCACTCTCCAGAGGCAGGAATTGAGGTATTTGAGATTTTATTTTTTAGCGACTGCATCAAGCACTTAAGATCTGACAATTGTGATGTGTATTCTCACTTGGCATTAAAAAATAAAAGCTTCAGTGTTTGCATTTGATTAGAGTCGCTCAGCTGGGTGGCTGATTAAGCAGGAATAGCGAAAGCACCTTCCTTCAGAAACACTGAATCCTGGTTAATGTAGTGTAAGATTATGGATGGGTGTAGTCACGTAATTTTTATTAAATTGAAGAGATTAGCTTTGCTGAAAAATCTCACTGTGACAGCAAACTCTAGGTGCAATAATGGGACCTAACACTTAAACCCACTACAGGGCCCCAAACGGTCTTATTTCTAAATCTTCTTTCAGTTCCAATGAGAGAGCTTCATTCAAATATTCAGCATATTCACCTGAAATTGAGTTTGCACTGTTTTTTTTTTTTTTTTGAGAGGTGATGCAAAATCAGCACAAACATTTGTAGTCTGTGAACTTTAGCTTTATTCTCTCAGTGTAAATAAAAATGATACACACTGTCTTTCCTCTAGTTGCTTGAAAGGCAAACATACTTTTCCCCAGACAGAGGCTCGGGCGGCCACAAGGGGGTCATCGGAAAACATCCCAACTGGAAGCCTCGAGTGTTGTGTGATTTGTTCGTTTAACATGCGTAAAGTTGTTGCCTCTTCCTCCAGACTCAGGATAACTTGGTTATCCCAATTCTAGGAGGGGAAGATTAAAAAGACATAAAGAGGGAAAGAAAGATAAATAACTTTTGAAAGCCAAAATCTCCCATATTCCACGGAGTGAAGCAGAGTAGAAAGTGCAGGTACTGGGGAGAGTGAACAGCACTTTTCCTTCCTTCCCTCCTTCTTTCCTTCCTTCCTCCCTTCCTCCCTCCCTCACTCACTCACTCGCTCTCCTTCCTTCCTTTCTTTCTTTCTTTTTTGAGGTGGAGTCTCGCTCTGTCGCCCAGGCTGGAGTGCAGTGGTCTGATCTCTGCTCACTGCAAGCTCTGCCTCCCAGGTTCAAGCAATTCTCTACCCTCAGCCTCCAGAGTACCTGGGATTACAAGCCCCTGCCACCACGCCTGGCTAATTTTTTTATTTTTTTATTTTTATTTTTATTTTTTGTATTTTTAGTAGAGATGGGGGTTTCACCATCTTGGCCAGGCTGGTCTTGAACTCCTGACCTCGTGATCCACCTGCCTTGGCCTCCCAAAGTGCTGGGATTATAGGCATGAGCCACGGCAGCCGGCCTGAACAGCACTTTTTTAGACAACAAAGAAGGCTACAAATGGAGTCTATTTACATACTGCACACGAGGGGATTGGGGAGGATTAATTAGTTAATGTTTGGCAAGCGGAGCTTGGAAGACAAGTTGTGCAGAGGTGCTATTGTCACTTATTACTGTTATTAATTAACAAGGTGAATGCTAAACAAAAACAAGCCTCGGGGTGTGCTTTCATTTCTTAACGCCATATGCGATGTCTATTGCAGGAGTGATTCGGGAAAGTTACCTCAAAGGCCACGACCAGCTGGTTCCCGTCACCCTCTTGGCCATTGCAGTCATCCTGGCTTTCGTCATGGGAGCCGTCTTCTCAGGCATCACGGTCTACTGCGTCTGTGACCACCGGCGCAAAGACGTGGCCGTGGTGCAGCGCAAGGAGAAGGAGCTCACCCACTCGCGCCGGGGCTCCATGAGCAGCGTCACCAAGCTCAGCGGCCTCTTTGGGGACACTCAATCCAAAGACGCGAAGCCGGAGGCCATCCTCACGCCACTCATGCACAACGGCAAGCTCGCCACTCCGGGCAGCACGGCCAAGATGCTCATTAAAGCAGACCAGCACCACCTGGACCTGACCGCCCTCCCCACCCCGGAGTCCACTCCAACGCTGCAGCAGAAGCGGAAGCCCAGCCGCGGCAGCCGCGAGTGGGAGAGGAACCAGAACCTCATCAATGCCTGCACAAAGGACTTGCCCCCCATGGGCTCCCCTGTGATTCCCACGGACCTGCCCCTGCGTGCCTCCCCCAGCCACATCCCCAGCGTGGTGGTCCTTCCCATCACGCAGCAGGGCTACCAGCACGAGTATGTGGAGCAACCCAAAATGAGCGAGGTGGCCCAGATGGCGCTGGAGGACCAGGCAGCCACCTTGGAGTATAAGACCCTCAAGGAACATCTCAGCAGCAAGAGTCCCAGCCATGGGGTGAACCTTGTGGAGAACCTGGACAGCCTGCCCCCCAAAGTTCCACAGCGGGAGGCCTCCCTGGGCCCCCCGGGAGCCTCCTTGTCTCAGACCGGTCTCAGCAAGCGGCTGGAAATGCACCACTCCTCTTCCTACGGGCTTGACTATAAGAGGAGCTACCCCACGAACTCGCTCACGAGAAGCCACCAGGCCACCACTCTCAAAAGAAACAATACTAACTCCTCCAATTCCTCTCACCTCTCCAGAAACCAGAGCTTTGGCAGGGGAGACAACCCGCCGCCCGCCCCGCAGAGGGTGGACTCCATCCAGGTGCACAGCTCCCAGCCCTCTGGCCAGGCCGTGACTGTCTCCAGGCAGCCCAGCCTCAACGCCTGCAACTCACTGACGAGGTCGGGGCTGAAGCGTACGCCCTCGCTAAAGCCGGACGTACCCCCCAAACCTTCCTTTGCTCCCCTTTCCACATCCATGAAGCCCAATGATGCGTGTACATAATCCCAGGGGGAGGGGGTCAGGTGTCGAACCAGCAGGCAAGGCGAGGTGCCCGCTCAGCTCAGCAAGGTTCTCAACTGCCTCGAGTACCCACCAGACCAAGATGGCCCGCGGCAGAGCCGAGGACGAGCCGAGGACGCTGGGTCCTCCTCTCTGGGACACAGGGGTACGCACGACAATTGGGCCGCGTGGTTTGGTGAAGGTTTGCAACGGCGGGGACTCACCTCCATTCTCTTCCTTCACTCTTCCCCCACACCCTACAATAGGTCGGTCCCACAAAAGACTTCAGTCATCATCACAAACATGAGCCAAAAGCACATACTTACCCCATCCCCCATACACACACACACATGCACACAACACACACACACGCACAGAGGTGAACAGAAACTGAAACATTTTGTCCATAACTTAACGGGACGTGGCCACACTGGGTTTGCGTTCCAACCTGCAAAACACAAATACATTTTTTAAAACCATGAAAATTTAAAAAGACAAAAAAAAGAATTCATTGATAATTCTAACTCAGACTTTAACAATGGCAGAAGTTTACTATGCGCAAATACTGTGAAATGCCCGCCAGTGTTACAGCTTTCTGTTACAGCAGACAAATGCCATGTTGGGCAACTATGTCGTAGATTTCTGCTCCTCCTCTCTTTTAATGAAATAACGTGACCGTTAACGCCAGTAACTCTTTATTTATTGTTCACCCTGTTTTTCCTTAAGGAAAGGACTCTTCCAGATATCATCCTATGAACAGCTCTTCCGAAAGCCCACTGAAAGTTAAACTATTTAACGTGAAAACCATTAACTGGAATAATTGAGTTTCTTTATTTTTACAATAAATTCACTGAGTAAATAAGTTGGAGCTGGAATTCTGAGCTTTGTGTTTGGACTGTCTGGTCTGTAGCTAAAGGAAAAAGTCAGGAGAGGAATATTTATTTAAATCTATCAGTTCATTTGCTGGTCATGTCTCTGGCCTATAAACATGCAAAAACATTAATTCATGTCAAAGTCCTTCCAGATCCTAATTTCTAAAGCAATCAAGAGAGAAGCGTTTAGAATGGCACATCATATCCTATTGGTGCCAACATGGTTTTGTCCATGGTTCCGACTTTCTGTGAAGGCACCAGCTTGCAATACGCCATCTCATTTCACGTTGCATGTGAGACAGCAAACAAAATCCACAAACGGTGTGAACTAGTTAATATGCTGGCTGCTACCTTGCATAAATTAATGATTTGATCACACGGGTTCTTCGTGGGGTTACATCTGTGAATAGCCTGTTTTCCACATGTAAATTTGTGCCTTACACCTTGAGTTGTGTACACGTGTAAACTGTCGTTATGATCAACTTTTCCCCCTTTTGAAATAAGTGCAGATATTTATTTAACCCTCCCTTCCCCCCACCCCCCCTCCAGCCCTCTGAAAGACTGGAGTCAAGCAGATGGGAGAATGCAGTGGTGATAGTTGTCGTGCCGCAGCCTGAGAACACTGGGCAGCACCACACCCTCCAATTCACACTGCCTTCTAGTTGTGCCAACTCGAACCACCCTTTGGCTGTGCTGCCAAGCATGGACCCCAGTGTTGTGGGTGGCAAATCCCCTTTCATCCTCGAGAGCTCCCTGCTTCCCTTAGATTATTTCAATATGGTGATTAGCAAATAAGGATTTGCTAGCAGAGAAGGGACTGACGTCCCATCCTCTTCTCTGCCATGTCCACTGGCTAGAGAGCAGGCTGTGTGTGGTTGGGCAGACACCTGGGAGGAGTCCCCAAGCCATGTGCACAGCACACACATGCAGTGCACACAGAGAAATGACATGGAAATAGATGCAGGCAGGCTGGTCCCTGCTGTGATTAATGAGTAACTCCAAGTACAAGGCCGACCACAATGGATGCTGCAAAATCATTGACTGGGGCAAAGGATTTTTTATTTTATTTTTTATTTTGTTATTATCGTTTTTAGGGGATGGGAGGTGATGTGTGTTTTTCTCCCCTTGGTTTTCATTTGCTCAACACAAAAGGGACTTTTGTTTACTCTATCATGAACAAAGGAACTGTCCACATACTGTAAACCATGAGCAGTGTTGTTGTTTTAAACAGTCATACAGTATATTTGGTGGTCTCTTTGTCTGTGTTTATTTCCAGTTGGATCTTCTGGGTTTAGTTTTGTCTTTAAAAAGAATTCAAAAAAAGACTGACAATGACAGTTTTGAGTGAAAAAGTGGAGTCGCCATAATCAGTGTGGTTGCCTTCAGACCTAAGTACTTAGCTGAGGGTGAGAGCCCTTTGTTCCAAAAGTCCATTGCAGTTTTGCTGTTGTTTAGGGGTAGGTGGTGGTGGTGGTTGTTTTCCTTTTTTTTTTTTTTTTTTGGCTTTTGTAATGGAATCCATGTTCACATCCTGTAAACTCTGTCCCCTGAAACCCTGAAGTATTTTCTAGAAATTGAAATATTGTTTTCTTCCTTGAATTTTCTCTAGAAATGCAGAAATTAGGAAGGCGATGGGTCTGTATCCCCCCTGCCCCCTTCTTTCCCATGCTTGACTCCTGAGAGTACTGGCTGTGCAGCACCCATCCTTGACGTGAGCGGCTGTCTTGTCCAGTATTTGTGGGCCTCACTGCCTCAACTGTTAAGGAGACCTGCGTCAAAACTTACATCCACATTCCTGCGCCCCCACAACCCATCACTTCTGGTGTTAACCCTAAAATACCCACCTGTATTGAGCTGGTCTTCTGCATTTAAGTATTTCTTCCCCTTTGTTTTCCCCACTGTGTGTTGGGGGAGGGTCCATAAACCCGAGTGTGCCTTTGCTTTCCACCCTTGCTAGACACTGGTAGATGCAACAAATTCAGATTTGTATTTGTTGTAAAGTTGTAAAAATATTGTGATGTCACCAATTTTCCTTCCATCTCCACATCCCCTAACATCTGATTCACGACTTAATGTATGTTGTAAAAAAGGAAAAAAAAAAAGAAAGAAAGGGAAAAAAGGAAAAAAGCAAGGAAAAGGCTCTTTATTACTTAAAAGTAATAAAACCTGACTGTTCTACATTATTTTTTGTGTCCTGAATGCTTTTATTTATCTCTTAATTTTTCCTTTTTAAGCTGCTCTCCCCACCCTTTGTGGGTGTGATTCTGCTCTTTCCTCCATTTCTATCTGGCTTCCAAAGCGTACATAACTATAGAGTTTGATGTATTTGTTTGTAGTGTCCACACCCAGCCACCCCCACACAAATTATTGACAGTTTCTCTGCTCAAACCCGGCCTGGAGCAGGATTTTCGCAGAAGCCACTGGTAATTAAAAGGCAGAGCACGCATTGGCTCCTTCTATTCATTTTATGCATTTTCTTTTTATGGTCTTGTTCATCATCAAACATTTATGGTAGGCTTGATAGTTTAAGAGATCAAGGCTAGGATTTGAGTATGTAGGGTCCACTAAAAATAGATCTTTGCACAGATGTGACTTCAGTCTTTTTACATATTAATAAGGTGGAGGGGGCTGGATTTTACTCCTTGTTAGCATTTATCTTTTGTAACCCAGTAGACATAGTTGGAGGTATATTGGGACACAGCACTTGATTCTTCTTTTGCAAAAGAGCATTATGAAATGTCTAGATCAGGTTTTCCTCTGGGGGTGTTTTTAAAACAATTATTTTATTTTTATTTATTTTTTTTTTTGAGACGGAGTCTCGCTCTGTCGCCCGGGCTGGAGTGCAGTGGCCGGATCTCAGCTCACTGCAAGCTCCGCCTCCCGGGTTTAAGCCATTCTCCTGCCTCAGCCTCCAGAGTAGCTGGGACTACAGGCGCCCGCCACCTCGCCCGGCTAGTTTTTTGTATTTTTAGTAGAGACGGGGTTTCACCGTGTTAGCCAGGATGGTCTCGATCTCCTGACCTCATGATCCGCCCATCTCGGCCTCCCAAAGTGCTGGGATTACAGGCTTGAGCCACCGCGCCCGGCCCTAAAACAATTATTTTAATAAGTCTTCAGCTATAGTATTTTACTTTTGACCCTCTGACTTTTTTTTTTTTTTTTTTTTGATGTTTTAAGTCAGTTGAGTGTGGGAAGCTGCAGGTTGAGGCCTCAGTTCATACCTATAGTGACCCAGTAACCTTTACATTGCCATCTCCAATTGTGTTTCTTGAATTACATCCATAGCGCCTGGCTCTGTTAGGCACAAAGTTAACTAGAATGTAGTTTCTACCTCCTCATTTGCAAAGAGACTGACATGGCCTTTGTAGTTGCCATTTGGAGGTAAGAACAAAGTACTGATGAAGCTCCCTAGATGTTAGGGTCACAATATTTGTGCTGGTTCTTAAAGAACGAGTTCTCTGAACAACTAGCCCAGGTAGAGGGGACATCCTTTGCAAAGGCACCAAGTGTGCTCTTTGGGAAGCAAAAGGTTCAGCAGGCCTTGTGCGGGGTCTGTGAGAGAGCTTGGCAGGCCAAGTCCAGGAAAGGGGGGTTGGAGACAGGCCAGGAGGGACCTGGTTCCCATATGCTAGGATTTTAGCTGAAGCAGGAGTGCTCCCTTGCTTTGGAGTAAATAAAACAACAGACACTTGTGCTTGGGAAAGCTACTTGGCCATTATGTGGGAAATGGATTGGCCCAGAGAGGGACAACAAGTCAGCTGGGCGGTTTGCCAGACGGCATGTCAAGTGTGTAAGAGCAACACAAGTGAAAACCGCACATCCAAGGTCAGATTCTTCAGGACAGACTCCGCTCTGTGATCGTCCCTTTTTGCCAGAAAGAACTTCCATGGTATGTAATTTGCAGGTTAGCTCTGCCCAGTTATACCCAAATGTCTTATCTAGAACTGACAGAATGACCAACATCTAGCATGACCCTTTCATTTTAAAAATGGGGGAAGCTTTGCAAGGTTGAGGTGGGTGGATCACGAGGTCAGGAGATTGAGATCATCCTGGCCAACATGGTGAAACCCCGCATCTACTAAAATGTGAAAAATTAGCCAGGCGTGGTAGTGTGTGCCTGTAGTCCCGGTTACTCACGGGAGAATAGGGGAACTGCTTGAACCCTGCAGGCGGAAGTTGCAGTGAGCTGAGATTGTGCCACTGTACTGTAGCCTGGTGACAGAGCAAGACTCCACCTCAAAAAAAAAAAAAAAAAAAAAAAATCCTGGGGGAAGCTGAGGTCTGCTGAGTGAAAGGATTTGCTCATGCTCCAAAACTAGTGGTAGAGCAGCCATTCTGAAAATAAAGTCATGGTCTCTTTCCCCCATTCATTCAGATCAGTAGAGTAATACTAGCTAGAAAGACTTGATCCTGCTCACCTATCTAGATAGCATCCCCATCTTTCTCAGTCATCCATTCTCATAGGAAGCCCTTCATACACACCCACCCTTCACTAGCTGGGCTTCCTAGATCCCCTCATCTGGGCCAAGGCAAGGGGTTGGAAAGAAGTGTGGATTATACAGGCTTGAAGCATACAGTCCCCGCAGTGCAACCTGATACTTGGTCTCCTGGCTTTTGCTGCAGTCAGCTTTGTTCTGGGCTGCTGAAGAGGTGAAAGAGGCTGAACAGGTGTAGCCAGTATTTTATCTGGGGCCCCGGGGATGTCCCTGCTCAGACACAAAAACTGCCTCAGACAACCCTGATTTTTTATTGTGTTTGCTTTGCTTGCTTGATTTTTACAAGGTTAAAGGTTTCTGCAGTGCTTTTAGACTGTTTTTCCAAAGCAGTGGCTGTCCTGATGCAGCTACCAGGCTAGGTGTTTCATGGGATCAGAGATGACATCTTGGACCTGAATGTTTTCCTCAAGGGCCATGTCAGATAAACACAAAAAACTGGTCTCATTGTTCAGCCTTGTAATTAGGCAGAAGCCAAATCAGATGCTCCTGGACCCCAGCGCCTAGGTTTTACTGCCTGAACAAAAGCTCTTTCAACAAAAAGTCATTCAGCAAGTAAAAGTGTCAGAAAAGCACCTCTAATTTCAGACACTGGTACATTTTGCTTGAGGGGAAGTGGTGAGGGGAATTTGAAAGAACCCTTTAGTAACAAAATAACATGATTAAGAGCATAATCCTTTTCCTGGCTCAGCCCTGTGACAGCTGGGTGCTTGGACTCAGTAACCCTTAGAAACCCACATCTCTCCCTTGTCTTAAAACCAGGTGATGACGTGTCTCTTCTACAGAAGTGGGAAGGAAGGGCTCACATTTATTGATTGGGACTGCCAGACAGATGGGGATCTTCAATATTCCATTTAGAGTATTGTGTATCCCTCACTCTAACCC
Source organism: Colobus angolensis palliatus (assembly GCF_000951035.1). NCBI lineage: Eukaryota > Metazoa > Chordata > Mammalia > Primates > Cercopithecidae > Colobus > Colobus angolensis. The sequence goes on along the minus strand of NW_012119821.1, from coordinate 3,662,681 downwards.
CCCCGGGGAAGACTGGAGTTAGGGGGCGGTTGACCTCTACAGAGGGTTTCGGCTGAACTGATGTGCATTAAATGTGGCTGGCAGGGAAATGTGCAGATGTCCCTCTAGCAAATGGAAATGAAATTTGAGCAAATCAAGAGAGGCAGCTGAATAGTGGGGGGTTTCTCATTCCCCTCTGCAAACACATCTATGCACACATGTGCATGCACAAATGTCACGGGGCTTTTTCCTCTTGGTGTCTAGTATCGAAAATGTCACAGAGGTTGGAACCCATGTATACTGACCAAGTGGTCCTTTTGGGAGGGTGTTCTACCCTTTCCCTGGTAAAACATGGGTTCCACTTAAGCACTTTCTGGTCAAAGGTAAGTGTCATAAACTACGGTTTAAGAAATGGGACCCAGGACGTTTGCAGAGGAGACGAGACACAGGTCCCTGCTAGCCCACTGGCACTGGCTGAGGCAGCTAACAACTTTTTCATTCTTCCTAATCACCTTCAGATAAAAGACTCTCTTGAGAATCATTAATGTCATTCCCAAAGCAAGTCATCCCTCCTGCTAACCGGCTGCAATAATGGTCCAAATAAGGGGAAGCTAATGAAGGGGGAAAGTTGGTAACCATGAAATCAGAAGCCCTTTTCATTGATGGATTTCAAGAGGAACAACAACAACAACAAAAACAGATGAGGGTGACATTGTATAAAATATCAAATGCCAGGACACTAACATGAAAGAAACTCATGCAGATTCCTAGGGGTTTCCTAGGATGAGAAAGATGATGAAAAACCATTTCATGAGCCAACCACTCTCTTTTCTCCTGTGCACCACAACTGCCCTTACCACACACATTTTGGGGTGCTGAGAAAGTCGGCTGCTCTTAGCAAACTTCATATTAGTTCCTTGGCATGAATGCTGAACATTTTGCACATCTAGTCCCATGTCAAAGCGGAAGTGTGAATTTCAGTAATATGGCTAAGGTTTATTTAATAAAAAATGAAAAGTGGAAGGGTACCCTCCACCCCCTAGAGGGGGGCAGGGCTTCCAATTGTCAACAACAATGACATTTTGCATTTGTAGCACTTTACAGCTTGCAGATATAATCTTGTCCATTATGTTGCTTAATCCTAATAACAGCCTAGTGGGGTGGGCAGCATATATATGATTGTTCCCACTTCAAAGAAACAGGAGTTTAGAGAGAAGGGATCTATTGAGCACTGATCAACATACTAATGTAGTCATATTTCAAAAACCTGTGTGTCCACATCATCCCCCTCAGCTCTCTTGGGGACACCTTAGGTTACACAATTACTCCGCTTCACTGAAGGGGAAGAGTCTCCTACAGCATTTCCCAGGGGAGACCGTTACAACAATAAAGTCCCCAAAATAAAGGCTAGGCACACACATTCTATTTTCAGGGCATTGTGCTCTAATATTTTTCCATCGTTAAAGAACACGTCTCTTCCTTCCTGCGTCTGCGGAGCCCTGATGCCAGCAGTGTTATTAGGAACTGTCAACAAAGCAGGAAAAGAGGGCGCTGGAGCCCAAGCCAGGACCTCCCTTCGGGGGCGCGCCCTGCCGCTTTAGGGGCTGTGACACCAACTGCCTCTGTGAAAGAAAAAGGATGAAAGCCTCAGCTTTTGTAGCTGCTTTATCCTGCTCAGGCCACAGAGATCACACACAAAAAATTAAGAAGCTTGTAAGAACCCAGGATGAATCAGAAGCAGAGAAGAAGAAATGCTCTGTACCTAGAAGGGTGAAGAACTTGTCCAGCCTCAGAACATGGAGGTAAAGTTAGTTTGAAAGTAAGAGACATGTAAGAAATATCCACTGTTGTCATTTCACTTCAGCTCCACGGTCACTGTAGCACAATGGGTACCAAAGCAACCATCTGACTTTACCCCTGACATCGATGATTGAATGATTTGGTTGAGTGCCTAGAAAAATCTTCCACTAGGAGACAGAAGAGAGAGCTCAGCTCTACTTAGGGACCCGTCTTCCTCCTCCATGTTGCTACCCCTCATTCCACGTTGCTACTGCCACAGACAAGCCTTCCTTGAGTTAGTGAGCTGTAAGTGCACGTGGTGCAAGAGAGGCAGCACCATCTTCTCTGGCGTGGGTGCCCAGCCTTCCTCCTGCCCTCAGGGGAGCAGTGCCTGGCTGATCATCACACAGACCTATGCTACGGCACTCTGAATAAGCCAGCATCTTCCCCTCACCCCTCGGACAAATGACCTCCGACAGATTCCACTCAGAGGGAGGAGAAAATGGGCATTCTTCTTAGAACCCCCACTGTTCTCTTTGTGTTTGCTTGTTGCTGTTTGTTTGTGAGACAACTGAAGCCCTGTTCACAGTAAACAAAGCCTTTTCTCAGAACACAAATATGCTTCTTAGTGACTAGGGAGAGGCTGGGTTGCAATCAACTATGGCAGCTCTGGTATAAAATATATACGTAATTCCAACTGCCTTGCAATGATTACTTAATTATGTACTCAATAAAGGTAACTACTCTGGAAACAATTAACTTTCCCTGATCAGAAGGGTCAGAGTCCATAGCCAGTCAACTTTAGAAAGGAAATTATATATTCCAAAGTGGTGTGTGTGTGTGTGTGTGTGTGTGTGTGTGTGTGTGTGTGTGTTGTGTGAAACAAAGTTGTCTCTTGAAGACTGACGTAGGTGTTGACTGATTTGAATTCTTATTTGTGTTTAATTTTATTTAAGAACCAAAGATTTATTCCCCTCATTTCCAGGGTGAAGAGAAGGCCTGTGATCACATGTCATGCTTGGGGAGAAAAGATAATGTGTTAGACTTATATGTATGAATAGAAACAGGTAAATAGTCATATTTCCTTCTAACTTTGTAATTTAAACAGCGTAAGTCAGTAGGGAAGGGTTGTAATTGAAGCCAAAGTAAGTGAGGTGAAAATTACTAGGTGTTGGAGCATCTGCATCTCATTTTAATTAGGTGACTGTAATAGCAAGATCAAAAACTTTTCCTTGTCACTCAAGCTCTTGGGCTTTCTAATCGAGAAACCAAAGGCATTGTTCTGTCTTCAGGAAAGGGTGACCTAAAACGATCCTCTCTAATCACCGAGGCAGAGCAGCAGACAGGTTTGGGCTCAGGGATGAGTGCGGCTCAGGGAAGGTGTGTTGTGACGCCAAGGTACTCTAAGCCCAGCCCCACAAAGGCCAGCCCCTAAAGCCCTTAGGGACAGTGATTCTTAATTTGGCAGCTTGGAGTTTTTTCCCTTCCCACAAGGCAAAGTAGCTTAGAAGAAAACACATCACATCATGAGTCTTGCGGGCCTGGGTTCTAGTCTGAGCTGGCCTCACCATTTGTGGGTCATCATTTGGGACAGTCTTTCAAATTCTTGGCACCTCATTTTCCTCATCTGTAGAATGGACTTAATGATAGCTGCCCTGCCTACCTCACAGGAGTGTGTAAAAGTCAAATGAGGTGAATGTTCCACCTCTTCTCCAATGTGTGTACAAAATGAGATCCCAGTCCTCTAAATTTTCAAATTAAATGACTTTCAGTTCCCATCCTGCTGATAATGAAAATGTCTTTTTTCTCTTCCGTAAATACTCCTTATCTGTCAACAAAAGCAGCCAGAGGGACCAGTTAAACAAAAGCCCTGCCTAGTCTGATAAAGAATTCTGGCTCCTTTTCAGGGATGAAGCCATCTCAGCCACGTGATGCCCATATCAAGGCCTGGGGGGCTCCACACACTGTAACGCTGTCTTCCTTGTCCATTCCCAGATGAAGAGTCCGGGGAGAACTGTTTATGCTCTTGATGCGGGGCAGGCAAGCCAAAAGTGGAGCGTAGCCCACAAGGGTTCTTGGCTTTGCCCAGGAAAGAATTCAAGGGCAAGCCAGAGGTAGAAGCAAACAACTTGATTGAAGAGGCAGTGTTACAGCACCATGACTACTCCTGCAGTGCAGGGCCACCCCTTAGGCAGAGGGTAGTGGCTCAGGAGTTTCCAGTCATATTTATACCCACTTGTAATTGCATGCAGATTAAGGGGTGATTTATGCAGAAATTTCTAGGGCGGGGGTAGTAACTTTGGGGTCATTGGTTTATTGCCACGGAAAGGGGCGGTCACTCTAGGTGTTGCCATGGCAATGACAAATCGACATGGCTCGCTGGTGGGTGTGCCTGATTGAAAGCTGCTTCTGCTCAGGCTCTCTTTTAGCTAGTCATCAATCTGGTCCCATGCCAAGCCCCTGCCTCTGGAGTGGAGTTCCCCCTCCTACCTCATTCTCACTGACTTCTGCCTCCCTTTACCACCTGGTGCTCTTCCTGACTGCTCAGCCCACTCTTGCCTCCAGCCAGGACATTGAGGCCTAGAGAATGAGGCCCACAGTGCACTGCAGGAAGGACAATTGTAAACACTCCCTGTGTCCAGTCCATGAGGCTTACACTCATGGACATCAGTACATGATACTTGGTGGCCTTGGCTTGCCAAAGTAGACAAAGCATGTCTACTTTGGTGCCATGCTCTTTGAACTGATACACTCACAGCCATTTTCCCTAAGCATATCTGTGGTGCTGCCCTGTCCAGGCCCAAAGTGTTTGCATTCTGAGCTACAGATGGCCTGGATAGAAGCAGCAGTTAGTCAGTCCTAAGTTTATCCCTGTCTCTTGTCCCAAGAGTTTGTGACATTCTTTACAAGGAAAAAGCTCTACCTTATTTCAACTATAAAGCATTATACTAAATATGTGATGGTCATTATTATACTTCTAATGGTGCTGAAAGATCTAGTTCAACATCCACCTTTTAAAGAAAAATAAACCAAGACATAAGAGGTTGCTCAATTGCATACTGCTCATTTGCGGCAGATCTAGGAGTACAAGGCATGTGTCCCAATTTCTAATTCATTGCAAGAGACCACACTCTATTAAAGTACAGACTTCTAAATTGTAATCCCAGAATGTGGAGGCTGAAAAAAAAGATAGAAATTGATTTCATTCTCATGTAGCAGCCCAGAAGCCCATGGTCCAGGACTGTGGGACAGCTCTTCAGTCTTCAGTGAGTAGCTTCCATTTCAGGTTCAAGCAGCTCTTCTAATTGTGTCAATTTCTTAGTCAATAGGAAAGCCAAAGAGAGAGTGGGTGCAAGAGCATGCTGAGTCATTTTGAAAGGGTAACCCCAAAGGTTGTGTGGAGTACTTAGCTCACACCCCATGGTCAGGAATATAATCCCAGGGCCACACTGAGCAGCAAGGGAGGCTGGAAAATGCAGACTTCAGGGCCTTGTGGTCTTCTGAAATTCAGAGGTGTGCATCATTTTTGTAAACAAGGGAGATTAAAGACTAAAATGTAAGGTCTGAAACTGTAAAACTCCTAGAAGAAAACATACTGAAGATGTTCCTTGACATTGGTTTGTCAATGATTTTTCTGATAAGAAAGTAATAGCATGGGTCAGGTGTGGTGGTTCACGCTTATAAGCCCAGCACTTTGGGATCCACCCAAGGCGGGTGGATCATATGAGGCCAGGAGTTCAAGAACAGCCTGGGCAACATGGTGAAACCCCATCTCTACTGAAAATATAATAACTTAGCCGGACATAGTGGCACACAGTTGCAATTCTAGCTACTCAGGAGGCTGAGGCAGAAGAATCACTTTAACCTGAGAGGCAGAGATTGCAGTGAGCTGAGATCACACCTCTGTACTCCAGCCTGGGTGACAAAGTGAAACCCTGTCAAAAAAAAAAAAAAAAAAAGAAAAGAAAAGAAAAGATAAGAAAAGTGAAAAAAGAAAAGAAAAGAAAGTAACAGCCCAGGCAACAGAAGCAAAAATAGACAAGTGTGACTACATAAAACTAACAACTAAAAACTTTCTGCACAGCAAAGGAAATGCTCATCAGAATGAAAAGGCAGTCTAAGGAGTGGGAGAAAATATTTGCAAACCATATACTGAAAAGGGATTAATATCCAAAATATACAGGGAATTCACAAAACTCACAAGCAAAAAAACCTGATTAAAAATTGGGCAAAGGACACAAGTAGACATTTTTCAAAGAAGACATACAAATTGTCCACAGTTAAATTAAACGCTGCTAAACATCACTAATCATCAGAGAAATGCAAGTTAAGATGGCTATTATGAAAAAGGTAAGATAAAACAAGTGTTGGTGAGGGTGTGAAAAAGGGCCCCCTTGTATTCTGTTGGCAGAACTGTAAATTAGTACAGCCATTATGGAAAACTGTATGAAAGTTCCTCAAAAAAATTAAAAGTGGAACTACCATATGATCTAGCAATCTCACTTCTGGGCATATATTCAAAGGAAATGAAATCAATATGATGAAGCACTACCTGCAACCCCGTGTTCATTGCGGGAACATTCACACTAGCCAAGATTTGGATACAAACTAAGTGTCCATTAATGGATTAATGAATAAACAAATTCTGGTACATATATACAACTGAATGTTATTCAGCCATAAAAAAGAAGAATATCCTGTCACTTGCGACAACATGGGTGAACCTGCAGGACATTATGCTAAGTGAAATAAATCAGACACAGAAAGTCATATACTGCCTGATCTCACTTAGCTGCAGACTCTAAAATAGTTGAACTCATACAAGTAGAGAGTAGAATGGTGGTTGCCAGGAGCTGACAGAGTAGGGGAAGTAGGGAGATGTTGGTCAAAGGCTACAAATGTTCAGTTATAAGATGCATACGTTTTGGGGATCTGAGGTACAGCATGGGTGGCGACAAGTGTTAATTAATTTGACTAATGTAATTATTACATGATATATGTATATTAAATCATCACATTGTACACCTTGAAAATATTTAATCTTTGTCAATTAAAATTTTTAAAATAATTGTTTTAATTTTTTAAAAAGGGAAATGTATGTATACATATACACACATGTGCATATAGATATGCATATATATATACACATGTGCATATATATGCATGTGTATATATGTCTATATGTGCATGTGGATATACATATGTGCTATATATGTATATAGTAATTAACCACTACACATGCTACATCAATACCTGGTTTAGGCATCCTGCCTCTACCAAGCCTTCCCTGAGCTCCCTGGCAGTGTTGAGCTCTTCTCTCCTCTCCCAAAGGACTCTGTGCATAAAGGCTTCTAATACACAATGCATTGGAAAGCTTTGCTTCTCCATTAGACTATAAGCATATCAAGGGCAGGAACTGCATCTTTTTTACCTTTATAAGCCCACAGTCTACATTGAGCCCGGTAAATTGAGAGGCACGATAAATCATTTGCTAAATGGAGTTATCATTACTAGACATAACATAGTAAAGGTTGAGTCTCCATGCACCACATAAACAAAATCACTACTAGTGAATATCATAGTTGTCCTAATAGTTGTAGCATAAATTACACACTCACCAGGTGTCAGGCACCGGGCTACGTGTTCTCTGGACATTAGGTCATTTAATCCTCACAAGAATACTCTTAGGAAAGTAACTTTTGTTACTTCCTTTGGCAGATAAGGCAACTGAAGGCCAGAGAAATTAAAGAACTTTGCTATACTCACCGAGTTAGTAATTGGTGGACCCATGGTATATATTTGGGTGACCCCACAGCCAGTGCTTTTAATCATCTTGTCTTATTAGGTGAAGTGGGACAGGGTATCCTTTTAACATGACCAAGAGTGCCTATGAGAAACCAAAAGACAGCCAACACTGCAGGAGCCTATGTGATTAATAACACAAGAGAGTCAGACTAATCCCTTAGCAACATTCTTCCAACAATACACAATAACAACGTGCAGCCAATCACACAGGTATTCCATATGTGCACAACCACGTCAATACTGCAGAGATGCTCTTTCCGTTTTCCAAACAGCTTTAACATATAAGATATAGTTAGTAGCTGACATTTGAAGTATTTAAAACAAAACATTAAACTTTTAATACCCTAAAATCCCTTGACCCTTACTAGAACCCCACCCCAGCACACAGTCAAGTACCTCAGTCATTTGCAAAACCACAATAACAACTGAACACACAAAGATAGTAGAATATAAATCAGAGGTAGCCCAAGAAAGCAGAGTGGGCATCAAGGGATTCTGACCTGGATGATGGCACTAGGGACATACAAGCACATCAGCTCTGGAGACTAAGCACATGCATAGAGATCTTGGCTGAGTACAAGCCTGAGAGAGAGAGAGGCAGTGCGAGACAGGGAGAGGTGTTTATTTCTCTCTTCATTAATGCTCTGCTGTGTAAGTGCTGATAAGAATCTTCTAAAACGATTTTAGGAGTTTTTTTTAATGCAACTTGGGTTTGTTGGGGGCAGAAGACTCATGATTTGGAGGAGAAAAAGACAACAAGATTTGATTTCACAGATGCTTCAGAAATAATGGCACAATCTTATCCGTTTTCAGCAAATATAATCTGAAGCATTCAACCTCTGATAAAGGTGTATCGCCTTCATTCGTGCAGCAAACTGCAGATTAAGCTTTTTTTAATGCTGTTCAAATTGCCTGTGAAGCAACCTTTTATGAGATATGATGGTTCAAACAATTTTGCAAAGAGCAGAAGACAAAGAATACATTTTTACCCTGAGCTGGTTTCCTAGGAAACACTGAAAAAATGTAATACGATATCTCTTAGAGGTAGTTCAAGGACCAGGGCTCCTCTTTACTTATTTAATTTTTTTGAACAGTGTTTAATATCTGCTTCTTCCTCTCCGTGCAGTGGAAACCTAGAAAGTTGAACAAACTCTCTTGTACCCGGCAGCCTGAGTGTCCTCTTGCTAATTGTGTGCCCACCCTAAACAAAGAAAAATTTGAGCCAAGTTGCACATTCATTAGTCTTTGGTACAATTTGAAATAAGAAATTAAAGAAATAGAATTTGAACATTTTGCTCTACCATAAAAAAAAAATCCCCAAATACCAACAAAAAAAAATTAAGAGGAAAAAAGCCAGCCCACTCTTTTTCAAACCATGTCTAAATTAATCTGTTTCAAGGTCTTCAAATACCGTTTATTTTAGCTTTATTTATACTTTGGCTCTTCACCCGTCTCTGATGTGCCAGCATATGCAAGCTGACAGAATTGTGCCCGAATTAGCAAACTAACACATTTCCCAAGTTCAGATGCAAGACCACCAGGGGCTGGAGGTTGCAGAGAAGCCCAGGATGAAGTGTTCGGAGAACCTGCAGGTCAGGAACATGTTAAGGAGCACAAGGTTGTCTGCAGTGCACCTCTGTGGGCCTTGATTTCCACCATTCATTACTCGTGTGAAGAGAAAATCAAAATAGGAAAAGTGAAGAAACATCTGGGCTGTGTGGGAAGGAGTTAAATTTGATTTTAAAATAAATAAGGCGTCGAAGCTTCAGTTTCACTTATTCAAAAATTTAAGATGAAAAGCAAAGTGTTGGTTTAAAGAAGTTTGGAATCTTTTTGTGGGTGGGTGAGGGTAGGAAGGGGCTGTGGCTTCAAACAAAACTCCTCACTCCGCAGGTGCTTCTGTCCTGCCTCACCTGAGGATAAGGCAGTGAGTTAGGAGGACAGTGTGGACGGGGGGCTCCCTGCTAGTTCGCCCCACACCTTTCTTCACAACCACTGAGTCTGGGTAAGACATGACATTCTGGGAGGAAACTTCTTCAAGCTGAAAACAATACCATTGTTTCTCATTTGGAATCTTTGAGGAAGAGAATTAGTGTGGGAGTCTTAAGGTCATTGAAACACATGGAATCACTGCCTTTTTAGATGGGACACTGTGTGAGGAGTAGCCTAGGGAACTGGGAAATGCCAAACCAGATCCTCCTTAAGGGGCCTCCTTAAGGCGGACCCTCCTTATGGGATCCAAACTCATGCCAAAGGACACGGCAGGCCTTGGGGGTCCTCCCAGCCCCACTGTACACATTGTTTTTTTTGAGATGGAGTCTCACTCTGGTCCCCCAGGCTGGAGTGCAATGGCACAATCTTGG
>NW_012119821.1:3555948-3652315 GCF_000951035.1 Colobus angolensis palliatus | reverse complement strand
CCAGGATGGTCTCGATCTCCTGACCTTGTGATCCGCCCGTCTCGGCCTCCTAAAGTGCTGGGATTACAGGCTTGAGCCACCGCGCCCGGCCTAGAAAATCCAATTTTAAAAGCATCCTGTGGGATATGTGGGAAAGGAAAAAGGCAACCCTTCCCATTTGCCTTTGTATCATAAGGGGCAGGTGAACATGAAGAAACACATACGTCCTTAGGCAGTGGCAGAACTGAACTCAGCTGGTTTCCTAGGCTCCGTGGGCCTTCGGACGTCACGTCTCCTGGCTTCTTTTTTTGACAACAGCATCCTATCTCTCCTTTGAGATTTAATGTTCTTCTTGCTACAATCTTGACGCGACCATTAATTAAACTTGCTGGTACTCTCCTAACAAAGTGGTGGGCAGATGACCCAAGCCAGATCAATCAACATCTTTTTCCCAAAATCTTTAGAAGGAAGTACTCCATGATTGGTGCTCATGCCTGAACATATCCACACCCACTGGAAGTGCCCTTAAGGCCCAGACCCAGGCTGTCAGTTGGAAGGAGCTCTGGACATAAAGGTAGAAGAATACCTATATCAAGTAAGGCCTGAAGTTAAGGGCAGTTTGAGGGAGAAGCACATATTGGCACACATGGTGGTGAGACTGGAGATGGAAGCTACTGTATGAGCCTTCTGTCGCAAAGACGTGCGGCTATAGGCATCACGATTCAGCCAGGTCAGCCTAGACCTTCCGAAAGACATTGGTGAGTCACGGGGGCAGGTCACTGGGCCTTCTGGACAGAGTACAGCTTGGGGGCCAAACTAGCATGACATATCGAAAGATTCATTTGATTACAAATCATAGAAACATATTCAGCCCAGTTTAATTAGGTAAAATGGGAATTTGTTATGAGTATATAGGGTGCACAAATGTTTTTGCTTTTCTTCGTCAACTTTCTCCATTTTCTTAAGTTTATTTTTATATGTGCATAAGGTAAGGCTTCCATCTTCTTGTCTTCCAAACCAATACAAGGGGCTCTTACCTGGCATATTGAGTAAGGCCCTCAATATCCACAAGTTCAGCATCCATGGATTCAACCAATCGCTCATTGAAAATATTTTTAAAATTGCCGGGCGCGGTGGCTCAAGCCTGTAATCCCAGCACTTTGGGAGGCCGAGATGGGCGGATCACGAGGTCAGGAGATCGAGACCATCCTGGCTAACATGGTGAAACCCCATCTCTACTAAAAATACAAAAAACTAGCCGGGCGAGGTGGCGGACGCCTGTAGTCCCAGCTACTCCGGAGGCTGAGGCGGGAGAATGGCGTAAACCCGGGAGGCGGAGCTTGCAGTGAGCTGAGATCCGGCCACTGCACTCCAGCCTGGGCGACAGAGCAATTCTCCGTCTCAAAAAAAAAAAGAAAATATTTTTAAAATTAAAAGTAATATAAAATTTAAAATAATACAGCATAACAACTATTTACATAGCATGTACACTGTATTAGGTATCATAAGTAACCTAGAGATTATTTAGATTATACAGGAGAATGTGCATAGGTTACATGCAAATACTATACCATTTGATATCAGAGACTTAAGAATCTGAGGATTTTGTTATCTGTGGGGGTCCTGGAGTGAATGCCTGAAAATACTGAGCAATGACTATATCTCAAAGAACCTGATGCAAGAATTCATTGGTTCTCATAAGGGCCTGAAACCTAGAACTACAAATTCAAGAAGCAGGGCACTTTCTCTCTCTTTCTGTGGCACCCTGGCCTCTAGTGTCCTGTCTTAGTTCAGCTCCAAAAACTGCCACTCTCTGATTATCTGCACATGGGTCTAATGTGGCTGCTCTAGAAAGGCAGCCTGAGCTTCCAAAGCACATCACTCTCCAGTTCAAGCACCCACCAGAGATTGGCCAGCCTCTCTGTGTCTCAGCCTTGTGACTTGGGATTGGAGCCCAGGGTCTGGGATCTGTAACTGTGGTGGCCTTTGTGTAAGGAGACCTGGTAGCCATGCTGCCTGAGCAGGTCATAGCTTACCTGTGCTCCCTGGAGCCTCCATGTAGACAGAGGCAATATCTGCCCTCTGGAAAATTTCTCAAGTGCCATCTAAGGACAGAAGGAGTGAGCACAGCCTGATTCTGGAGTTCAGTAATTACCACTTATAGGTTGAGCAGCTTAGAGAAATTGCTTACATGTTCTGAGCCTCAATTTCCTCATTTAAAAAAACAAGAGGGTGTTTACGGGAGATAATTGAATTAGATAATTTAAGAAAAGTGTCCAGCCCATACTGGATCTCTATAAGCCATTTTCCTTGTGTTACCTGAGCATATAGAGGGTACCAGAGGGATCAGAGGACAAGAACCCTTTCCTGTGAAGCACACACAGGTAGCAACGGATTTTTCCTAGCTTTTCTGAAAGGCTGTGCTGGCTGTAAACACAGATTTACTGAGTTTGCTCGAACATCCAGGCTCTGTGTGTAAAACCATTAGGCTGAGTGACAGTGCTGTAAGCAGCCTCTGGGACCTGCATGTGTTTAAACAAACAAGACATTCTGCATGGCTAATGTGACTCAGTAGGTGCTCCATGTATCTTTATTCTTCAATGGTTATATATATATATATATATTCCCCAGAATATCAGAGCACTAGCTGTCAGGTGAGAAGGAAAAAAATCTCAATACATAAATTGTATTCAGAGCTGAGGGGATGTGGGGTCTTGAGTGCAGTTGTTAGGGAATGGAGTTTTAATCATTAGCATCTCTTCTCTTGGGTAAGCCTCACTCTGGTTGTTTTTGGTGTTTGGTTGACAAGAATTGTGGTATAATTCTTGTGGCCACAAAAAAAAATAAGTATTTTCCCCAAATGTCCGTGAGAGAGTCTGAAATTGATTCATTTAGTCAGCAAACATTCTTAGCACATCGTATTTCCTGTGCTGTTCTAGGGGCTGAAAAAGTGCACAGGCGGAGAGATGAATGCGATGCAGTGAGCCACGTGCTCTGATCAGGCTCCGGGACACTCACTGAAGAGCCACAGGAGGGACCCCTCCCCTCTGTGAGACTGAAGGTGGACCCCACACTGTCTTAAAGGATGAGTAGGAATTGGCTACAGGAGTGGGGTTGATGGTTGAGTTTGGGGGCGGAGTGGCATAGAGGGGTTTGTTCCATGAGACGGGAAGAGCCTATATAAATAAAGTCCCAATAGATATGGTCCTGGAAGAATGTGCAAGCACCCAAATTCTTCAAACCCAAAATAGACACACTTCTTTGGATGTTAAGGTCTCTGAAGTCAGCACACATTATACAATCAATATCTATCTACATATTATCATGTTTATCCCTGGACAGCGCCCTCCTCAACCCCCCCAACACACACACACAGTGTAACCACTGACATTGTCGTGGGCCCTCACTTACTTGGTCTTTTGCTCTCGTGGTATCTATGTATATTCCCACTAACCACATATTGTGAATCCTATAATTTGCATTAGCCAGACAGCCAAGTTAATAATAGTATTATACTTCATAATATTATAAAAATCTTAAGAATGTATTTAGTTTTTCCCATGTCAACGAGTCTATAATATGTAACAACCTTGAATGTATACCTTTTAAAATTGACATTATTTTTATTTACTAGATTGCCAGAAGTTGGATTGCTATGACAAAGGGTATGTGTATTTCAATATTAATAATTATTTCTAGAATTCACTCAGAAATGCTCCTATAATTCACAATCATACAAGTAACAAATGATATTACCATTCTCCTCATACCCTGACCGAGGTGACTCCACCTTTTTAAGTGTGGCCAATCTTGTGGGTAAGAAGGTTCATTGTTGTTTTATTTTCCACATTTCTGAACATTAGTAAAATTAAGCAAATTTGCATTTGCTTAGAAAAACAAAAAGAGAATGTTTTCTCTTTCCTTCATCAACTTTCTCCATTAAGTTTATTTTTGTATGTGCATAAGGCAAAGTTTCCATCTTCTTGTCTTCCAAACAAATACAAGGGGTTCTTATTCAGTTTACTGAGTAAGATATACTTCCCCACTGTCTTCTAATACCAATATGGTGACTTTGAATTCTGTCAACTCAACTAAGCTGAAACTCTGTTTTCCAGAATTCCCCGCCCTGTGAGGCTCCAGGTTAGGCATGGCTACAGGAAAAACCTAGAAGTTGGCAGTAACACAGCAGCCATTGTGTTTTGAAGGTCATTTTAGGGCTCAAGGTGCTGTTGCCAGCTCTTGCATATGTTAGCTTAGGACAGCATTCAGACCTGCAGCTCCTTCAGCTCATGAGATCTCCTTCTTCAGCTTCTCTGATTCCTAGGCCAGGTATGCCTGCACAGCGCCATAGCTCAGGGAACCAGCTTCTTCAACAGGTCACTTACAGCATCAAGATTGGAGGTGGTGACAGACAAAAGCAGGTTCCAGTTTGTCCTCATGGATTCCAGTTTGTCCTTACTGCTTTGCCAGTTTGTCCTGTCTCTCCTCCCCTCCATGTCCATCTTTCCTTCCTAACTGCTAGTCAGGCTCATCTACGGTGGCTCAGGTTCTAAGAACACAGCAGCAGCCTTGCATAGACTTCCCCGTGGGCTCCCACCATTGCATGAGGTCAAAGTCTGCTAATCCTTTATCTCAGGGCTTCTCAGCCTCACCATTACTGACATTTTGGGCTGGATAATTCGTTATTGTGGAGGTTGTCCTATGCATTGTAGGATGTCTAGCAGTATCTCTGGCCTCTACCCACTAAATGCCATTAGCACTTTTCTACCCAGTTGTTACTATAAAAATATCTCCACACATTTTCAAATGTGCCCGGGGGGCAAAATTATTCCCACTGAGAACTACCGCTCTATAGTATTGACAGTGGTTCTGCTTCCTTGATTGAACCCTAAGGATTATCATCACCTATATCACATATTGTTTACAAATCTACAAAAATAAGGATCTGTTTCCTTATTCTGTTCCACTGATACATTTGTGCGTTTGTGCCAGTACTATGCTTTTTTAAATTATAAAAGTTTTAAAGCAGGTAAAACTAAGCTGCCACACTACTCTTCCGTTAAAACATGTCTTTCGCATTTTTTGCATATTTATTCATCCACATGACATCCTGGTTAAGCTATCTTGTAAAGAATAGACTTTTAAACTGGAGTCCCTGATCCTCTTGAAATTGAAAAATTGTGTGTGTCCAGAGATGGCATGTAAGGTGGTCACTGTGAGTCTTAACATCTTTGTGATCACCTTCTCTTTCACTATCCCCTACCTAAGAGTCTCAAAGGAGCTGGCAGGCAAATCAGGGTGGTCCATCCACATTCAAGATGAATTCAGTGAATGCACAGAACCGCATCCCCCAAATTGGTGAGAGACCTTCTGGAGAAGCCTCCTGAGTGTGACCTAGTACCCAGGGTGTGCATCTCAGGGGGCCAGGAGCACACCTTTACACACAGGGTGGGAAACTTCTTGCTTTGGCAGGCAGTGAAGCTTCATAAGTGCACCGTATCATATGTTCATCTCTGATTTATTATTTATATCCCACCTGCTTACAAAAGGATGTGACATAGCTTTCAATTCAAAGTACAGACAGGAAAGAACCACACAAGCTCTGAAACTGTCAGGAGGCAACAGCCAAGAAGAAGAGGCAATAGCGGGAGGGAGTCTGTAGAATAATAACACTGGAAAGCATTGCCTTAGCTCTGAACTTTCTGTCCAAGAAGAAAAGAAAGGAAGAAAGCAAACACAATGGCATGCAGTTGTCTTTGGCTAGTAACAGGAAACAGATCATCAAGACAGGCCTCTGAAGAACTCTGGCCCCTTTTGCCAGCAGAGAGCCAGGCAAGGAGAAGAGAATATCCCTGAACATCCAGCCTCTGAAGGGACCTGTGCCCATTACAGAATTGCTAATTTTCTGTTGTTCAAGGGAAAGCTGCCCTTGTAGAACTGTTTATTTTACTCATCAAATATTTACTGGGCACTGGCTCCAGACAGACTTGGTGCTAAAGATTTAAAAGTGAGAGTAAGAACCTAATGCCCTCCTTCAGGGAACTCATAAGTCAAGTGAGGAAGACAGATGTGAACAAATAATTGAAATGGACCTTGATAAGATCTCAGCACAGAGATGAACATTGGGCATTGGAGTACAGAAGGGAGGCAGGAACTTTACTTGGGAGGGATATCAATACATAGGAGACCAGGGCGGAGGAAGATGGGCACTCTCAGCTGAAGACACGACACCCGCCTCCCACAGGCAAAGACAGCACATAACTAGGTAGCCAGGGTTTTTTTTTTTTGTCTTTCTTCCTTTCTTCCTTTTCTTCCTTTCTTCCTTTCTTCCTTTCTTTCTTTCTATCTTTCTTTCTTTCTTTTTTTTTTTTTTTAACAATACTTACCAGGTTACCAGGCTGGAGTGCAATGGTGTCATCTTGGCTCACTGCAACCTCCGTCTCCCAGGTTCAAGCAATTCTCCTGCCTTAGCCTTATGAGTAGCTGGGATTACAGGCACCCGCCACCATGCCTGGCTAATTTTTTATATTTCTAGTAGAGATGGGTTTTCATCATGTTGGCCAGGATGATCTCGATCTCCTGACTTCATGATACACCTGCCTCGGCCTCCCAAAGTGCTGGGATTACAGGCATGAGCCACCGCGGCCGGTCTGCCAGTTTTAGGGAAAAGGAATGAGGTGGTGCGCATGAAGCGTAGAGTGCATGGTCATGGTGAAACAAGTGGAGACATGAAAACTTGGCTGCCATTAAATTGTGAAGAATCTTTTATGTAAGGCTAAAGAATCTAGCTTTTGGCTTGGGAACCATCAGAGGTTTTTAAGTAGGGAGTGCTGAATTCAGATCTTGGATTTTGTGCATTTGCTTAAGATCCTCAAATTTATACCCATCAGGTTTATGAAGAGGCTAGAATTGGTCAACACATCTCACCTGGAGCAACCCAGAGCTGAAAAACAAGGGCATTTTCATACAAGCTCAGTGTTCTTTCGCAAAGCAGAACTGTGTGTCCTTTCTCATAATAAAACAGATAACGAGGGACTTTGGCTCAGCGCTCCTACTTAGACACAGCCAAGAAGAGAAGTAAAGTCAGCAGCAGGGGGCTGCTTCCAAGAATAAATCTAGGAGTTTTGGAAGGAAAAAAAGAAAGACACATTCGTGAGTCATCTAAAAATACATTCCATGGTGAAGGACACACAGGTACTTTCTGCTTTTCTCTGTAGTTAAAAGAACATAAAGTAGCCAGCTCCTATTAGTGTAAATGATCAAAGTGGTTTTCTAGTGGAATAAAAAGCCAAGGGCAGCACAGTCGAATGAGGGACAGGAGTCCAGGATGGATTGAGGACCAAGGACAGTGGCTGTAGGACAGTGGGTTCCAGTGTGGACAAGAAATATACCTATTCTACATCTAGGGAGGAATGTAGGGAGGAAAGGAGGGGGCAAGAAGCTGCAGCTCTCCTCTTCCAGCTCTGTGCAGGAAGAAGGATGGTGCCACTGACCCCTGCTCTGTTTCTGACAATAACCAAATATCCCTCTCCTGGAGGACCAGCCTCAGCAGCCTCCCAAACCAAGCTTATCGTCCTTCACCGGACCCGCCATTGTGAAAGTTTGCTCATTATATGTGTTCTAAGTCTAAAGGATCTAGTAAGGAAGGAAATATTTCCAAAGTTTGAACATACAAGTGATTTATGATGCCAGAAACCCTGAAGTAGGAGCGGGCTGCAATCCAGCCATGACACTTCCATTTTACGACTATCAAGACCTCCGTGTGCAGATCCGGAGCATTCATTGTGACCCGCAGCTTGATATAGTAAGTCCTCCCATAGGGCTGCGTGATATCATAAGTTTGTTTGCATTTTTAAAAGCCAGACATGATTGATTTTTCCCTCTGCTCTTCCTGAGAACCAATCTTTCTTAGTGTCTCACGGCTTTTATGACTTCTCTCCAAATCTCTCTCAGGCCAGCTTCGCCTCTGGCCATGCGACACCTCAGATCTCCCAGAATCCCTTGGAGAGAGAGTCCTCGGAGCTCTAAACTCAGCTAATAAAGATAAAATTGCTTTCTCCTTGGGCCTTGGCTCCTTTGCTCTCTGACACCATTTGGACTGGGATGCCTGGTAGAAGTTAAGAAAATGACTACCTTAAAATGATAATGTTTCGTTAACAGGGAAAACCCCAGGCTGAAAGTGAGCATGCTCCCTAGCCAAACTGAGAAACTCAGCACGTTGTGTGACTGGGGACCATTATCCTCCCTGTAGCCTCCCCATCTCACTTGGTACCAACTTCCCATGCTCTCCATACCTCTCTGGGGTTAAGATTCTCCTCCTCCTCCTGGATCCTCCACCCAGATTTGCCTCTTACCACCCACTTTCCATGTTCCAGACTCTTCCCGATGTCCAGCCTTCCAGCAAACTGCCCTGAGTCCCATCTCCGCACGTCCTGTGATCTGTTAATTAAGCTAATGATGAGGTGGTGCTGCTGCAAAGAAAGTCGCCCCTGATGTGGACCCGCATAAGAAGATGCTTCTGCTCCTAGAGGATGCACGTAGTGTGTGCCCCTGTGCCTCTTCCTCATGCTTTGTAAACCCTCATATTCCCTTGGCAGAACCCTGGCTCCACCATTTTATGCCACCTTGATGGGACTATTGGTTGGGTTGCCCTGGTCTGTCACAAAACCTGGGACACCAGACCGCAGCCAGGCCAAATAGGGTCTTCTTGTGAGAGTGGCAAAAAGATAACCAATTTATATAAAATGAAGATTCTGGAAAAAGCTATGCACTAATTCTGGACATGTAGTTTTCCACACCTGGACTGCTTCCCTTTTTGACCTTTCAAAGACCTGAACCACCATCTGATGAAGTACCTTCCCTTCTCATTTTCCCTTATATTTGTTAGCAGCACAAAACAGAACAACAACAACAACAACAACAAAAACCTACTAGCATTTCTTAACCTGAAAGGATGGTAAAGTACGGCCCATCTTAAGAAAAGGAAGCCTTAGGAGAGACTATTTTAGACAAAATGGCCTTCGGGGAGGTTTCATGTGCTCTCTGGGAAAACAAAAAACAGCAGTAGATGCTTCTGGCGGATCTCAGGGTGATGTGGTTTGGATCTGTGCCCCCAACCAAATCTCATGTTGAAATGTAATCCTCAGTGCTGGAGGTGGGGCCTGGTGGGAGGTGATTGGGTCATGGGGGAGGTTTCTTATGGTTTCACACAATCCCATCTTGGTGCTATCATCGCAATAGTGAGATCCGGTTGTTTGAAAGTGTATGCCACTTACCCCACCACGCTCTTCCCTCCTCCTGCTCCAGCCATTTAAGACGTGCCTACTTCCCCCTCACCTTCCAGCATGATTGAAAGTTTCCTGAGGCCTCCCCAGAAGCCAAGCAGATGCCAGCATCATGCTTCCTGTACAGCCTGCAGAACCATGAGCCAATTTAAACCTCTTTACAAATTACCCTACAAATTACCCAGTCTCAGGCATTTCTTTACAGCAGTGCAAGAACGGACTAATACACGAGGTCTCCCTGTAGTTTTACCAATACACTCCGCTGAGGGGGCAATCAAAGGGCTAAGGGAAACATTTGACATGTGCCAAGGCCTCTGCATGAGTATCTCACTTATTTCATGGTCAAGAGGATGACTCTGCCAAGCAGCCTGGCCAAGCCTTCCCCAGTCACCCTCCCCAAGGTGACGCTGAAGAGCAGAGCTGCCTGCCACGTCCACGGGAAACTCTGCCCTGACTGCACAGTAGAGAACCAACTAGAGAGCCCAGGAGAAGGGTTCCTCCCTCTCCCCTCAGCAAGGCTCTGGCTCCTGGCTATCACCCTCCTAGACAAAGGGGAGAGAAATGGGATCAAATGTGGTCAGACACAGACATACCAGGAGGCTGATAAGGCTCAAGCTTCGAGGCCCATACTTGCACCGGCCCCTTTCCAACCTCAGAGTCTGTAAAGATTCAATTCTATACCTAATGCTGTATTGTTATTTTCTATGTTTTTCATCAAGCAGGCCCTCAAATTGTGTAAGCACTGGGCCCCACAAAACTTGGATCTCTCCCGAAATGTAACACAAACAGAGGAAAGAGAAATAAAACTAGGAAACCCAAAGATGGGTGTTCTCTAAACAAAATCAAAAACTAAAAATTTTTACTTTTGAAATAGAATCGACTTGTAACCTGGGTGTGTCTGGATCCTCCTTCTTTCTGTCAGACAAGGGGATGTCCCTCATTACCTAAGGGGGATCCAGGGCCAGCAAAGAAATACACTTTATGGTCCCTCGAGCTTGCGGAATTGTCTCTGGACTGTAATGGACTCCTTCTAGCAGTCCAAAGGGGAAGGGCTGGACGCTGCTGCCAGGTGATCAGGAAACAGGTGCTTCCTCTTTGGAAGAACCACCACCCAGAATGCACCCACTCTGAACTCAGCAGGACGCTGGATTGAAGGTATCCTAAGGTAGACACAATAGATGAGCCCGAAGATAAGGCTTTATCGAACTAATGCTGTCCCTTGCCCCATGCAAGGTTGGGGGTAGGAGAACAAAGCCAGAGTTTGGACCTTCTGAGGATGTCCCACACATACAGTACTTTGTTCTTGCCCAGGGCAGCTGTTAGTTCATGCTGTGCCTCTGTGAGAATTAGAAAAATAAAGAAATCTCCCCTTCTAGATGGTCCTCCACTGCTCTATGAGCCTGACACCTGGCTTGGTAAGTGGAGCTTCAGCTGGACTCACATCCTTACTCACCCCTTCAGCTCCTCGCTGATGCACAGCGCTTTGACTGCCCAGTCTGACATGGGGGCCCTGACTCTGTCTCCAGGTCATCTCTAGGACTCTTCTCCATCCCCCTTCTTTTGTAGCCCCTCTCTGTGCTCTGCTTCTTCCAGTTTTTTGCCCCTATCTGTTTGGATACAACCCTTCCCGTGGGAGACAAGCCTGCAGGGCTTAAGTGAATGAAGTTTCCTGGAGTGGTGCCCAGTGATACCCCTTGTCCTTTGCTTTCCTTTGCTGGCTGCAAAGTGGAGAGAGGTAGGCTCTGTCCCATGCATGGAGGCATCCACTTCAGTTTCCCTGCTATTGATAGATCAGGCCACCTTACCTAAGAGCAAAGAGCCAATAAGAGTTTGTTTTCTTCCAAAGTCAATACAATCTGATTTTATACAACATGTGCTTGTTTTTTCTATTAACGGCAGCTTGGCCTTACTCTTAGAGAAACAGTAATTATGGGATTATTATCTCAAAGGAAATAGTGCCATGTCCAAACAGTTACATTCTCCTAAGAAATTCCCTACATACAAATAAAGATGCAGGAGAAGTTTCAGTACATGACACCACAAAATGTTTTTAGGGCAGAGCAAAAGAATAAAGCTCTAGCCCCTCCTATGCACCAGTGATTCACTTTGTTCTACTGCTTCCCTGGAGCAATCACTTTCTCTGCTATTTAAGATATGCAGCACTTATTAGGGAGTGTGGAAGCTATAATGTAGTTGTCTGTCAGCTATTGCTATAATAATGCTACATAAACTCAGAGACATACAACAAGCACTTCTTTCTCTCTTCTGCATCTGCAGATCATCTGGGGTTCAGCTGATGTAGGCTGGGTTCAGCTGGACTTGACTCAAGCTGTGGGCCGGGTCCAGGTCTCCCACACATGTCTGTCCTTCTCTGTGAACCAGAAGTGTCTTCAAGCGTGTTCTCATGGTGAAAAGTAGGAGTGCAAGAGAATAAACTGACCCACAAAAACACATTTCAAGCCTCCACTTGTGTCATATCTGCCAATATCTCAATGACTGAAGCAAGTCACATGGCCAAGTCCAAAACAAATCAAGATGCCAAGCCCAATATCAGTAAGGCAGAAAAATATATTCTGCCTCTGGTAAAAAGAACTTTAAAGTTACATGGTAAATGGCACACAGAGAGGGGTGAAGAATTGAGTATAACAATACCACCTACCATAGGGACAGAGGAGAAAGGGAAAGGTGGCGAAATAGTATTTTTAGGTAACCGCTTTGTAGCAGATACTCTACTATGTGTGTCAGGCTCGAATGTTTATTTCACAAAAGCTCAATATTGTAAATGGGAATTGCAGATTTCCCATCACATGGGAAAGCTGATGAGTGACTGAGCCAGGATTTGTGCCAGGTCTAACATACTCCAGACTATGCCACCAGATTAGAGCCCAAGAGAGCAAAGCCTGGAGTCGTTTCTGTCTCTTTCAGAGCTACAGATGAATATTGAGCCAGGAAAAAGGTAAATAAACTGTGATCATTTCAAATGCAGTCTTTTTTTTTTTAAATGGACCTGAAGCAGGGACATTATATTGAAGGAATAATTGGAGTCCAGTGACCTGAGTTCTTCATTAGACTGGGAATCCACTGCTTGCTTATTCCCAGAGCTCTTTCGGTCATTTAAACCAGTCTTGGACTGTATGATTTATACTATTCTATCCTAAGAATCTGTGTTACGATAGGATCAGGAGCCATTTTCAAGACCTATGTAACAAGTTCGGGTGTTTCCGTTTTTAAATTGCTTTCCTGCATTTGACTTGTTATGTGTTAATACAGAACGCAGGTATGAGACAAAGAAGATAATGTTGTCAGACAGTGCCCAGGTGTACTTGTGAGTTCCTTAGCGTCAAGTTTTAGATTGAATAGGATCCTGTTAGGAAAAACAAAACAGGACACAGAAGTGTAAGGATCAGATACTAAGTTAGTTAGTGCTGAATAAATATTTGTCAAAAGAATGAATTCATCAACAAGGATTTTCCACCTGTGCTGAGCAGCTGTGCTGTGCTTTGTACCATGAGTGCCTGGGCCTGGAAGGATGATCAGGATTCTTCTAAACCATGAATACTTCTCCATTCAGAGAAAACTACAACCTCTGAGGCTTATTCCAACCTGCTCTTTCTCCCTTCTCCTTTTAGCCATCTATTGACCTCCTGATAACTCCCCTATGTTCACTGATGGCTTAGGCTCAGAGATTCCAAACGTTCCCTGATCCACAGGTCCCACTAACACCCTGGGAACCTGATGTCACAGTGAATGGTCATAGAATACTGGAGTCTTGCAGTTTCCAATTTTCTCAGTGCCAGCAGCCTTAGTCTTCCCCATACTCACCCACCCTGGGGCCCAGGCTCTTACCCACATATATCACCTTAGGCCATATTTTCAAACCAGAGGTCAGAGCCATTGGTTAGACAGCTGCTGCATTCTTCCAAAATAAAGTAGAAAAGGGAATAAAATATCCAAGAGCATTGCATGTAATAAGGGGTTTTTATTCCATGAAACGTTTGTTTAAATTATGTGTATTGATATGTACACAGGGCTGAGATATCAGATTGTTTTTTCCTGAGAGTTATGCTCAAAAAGTTTGAAAAATACTTTCTTTGATTTGTTTTTATTTGCAGAACATTCCATTTTTCAAATGTCATTTTTTTCATAGCTACCTATTCTTATATCCATTCTTCCTCTACTGCACACACTCACTGTTGCCACTCTTTTGGTTCCATGCAGGCTCGTTAATGCAGCAGGTAAAAAAAAAAACTTCAGAACAGAGATACTAGTGCATTATAAATCTCCAACTCTATCCCAATTCCCTCTGATATTCTGATATATATACACACACACAGTACTGTACACACACACATTGTCCAGTGTGGATAGCGTATGTGTGAGCAGAGGCACATGAAGGAAAATACCCACACTTGAATGGATATTGAGATAAAAGGTAAGTTTCACATCTGAGCAGATGTGGGATATAACAGAGATACCACACCATGACCAGAAACTCAGACATGGAAGTTTGCAAAATCTTGGAAGTTTGTAAACTCTTGGGCAAGGAGGTATGAACTTGAACATTTGAATTAATCTCATGACATTAACTCAAGATGCAAGGATTTCAGCTGTCATCTCTGGATTACAAAATCCATAACCTAGAAAGGTTATGCCGGTATTGAAAACTAGAA
The DNA here is from genome assembly GCF_000951035.1 of Colobus angolensis palliatus. Lineage (NCBI taxonomy): Eukaryota > Metazoa > Chordata > Mammalia > Primates > Cercopithecidae > Colobus > Colobus angolensis. Next base: position 3,638,382 of record NW_012119821.1, on the reverse strand, counting down.
AGGCTAGTATTGAAAACTCCAGCTGTAATCTAACTTTGATTCAATACAGATTGTAAGGTTCAAAATTTCCCTTTGGGTATTCAGATATAGCAGGGGTTCTCAATCTTGATATTTTGGGTTAGATAATTCTTTATTTGGGGGGCAACATCCCTGTCCTCTATCAACAAGATGCCAGTAGCACTCTCTCACTCACCTTGTGACAACCAAAAATGTCTTCAGACATTGCCAATTGTCCCACGGGGGAAAATACACCCCAGTTGAGAACCACTGGGTTATAGCAATGACACCAAAAGCCATGTCATGAAGTGCCTCACTGTTGGTAAGTTCCTCTCCAGCCATGATCTCCTTGGCCCCACACAGCAGCACTGCCAGGTAAGGCAGGCCCCACCGGAGCTGTCCATTGCCCGGGACTCTCAGCACCTCAGCCTCAGCCTTCAACTCTGAAAGCTAGAGCCTATAGCCTCACATTGTTGAATCAATCACAAAATGAACTACCTCTTACCCCTCCTCAGTTCTCTGGCAATGCCAGGACAGGAATACAAATATCAGGAGACAAGATGTTGACAAGGTTTTAGGAGGCCAGAATCTCATGATTCTGACCTGCACTGAATTATGAGAACAGACTATTAGCATCATTTACCTCCTCATATACAGGAGGCTAAGGCCCAGAGAAAAGTAATAATGTCCTTCATGTTGAACAGGTATCAGTGGTGCTCCCTGCTCTGGGACCTAGATCTCCTGATCCTGAAACAGAGCTCAAGAAATGTTAACCGTAGACAATTGCAGTGCCAGCCTCTCTGCATCAGAATTCCAGATTCGTGGGAGCCAATCACAGTCAGACTCTCAGGTTGGCAGCATTGTAAAACATCAGGGGGCACCATTCACATAGAACATGGAAATGCCTATGTGATGCCCAGTTCCAGATAAAAAGGACTTCAGGGCCACCTATGGGTAAACAGCAAATCTCAGAGAAGTTGGCAATGAAGTGAGCGGGCATCTCAAACGGGTCCACTGAAGTGATTACAGACAAGTTACTAAACTTCTTGGAGCTTCGATCCCCTCTGGTCAATTTGGCAATTTTAAAATGTGGCTCCCAGAATCTCTGGCACACTTGTCATTCAGATGTATAGGTCTTTGTGCCTTCCCTTTGCATCCGGGCTTTGTGACAGCAGGACCATTAGAATATGGCACAAATGCTGCTATGCTAGTGTCCAGATCTAGGACTTTAAAACTACAAATTTTCACATTACATCTCTAGAAATGCCTACTCAAGAGACCCAATTATCATGCTGTAAGGATATCCAAGTAGCCCCCAGAGAAGCCCAACTGGGTGGCCAGCACCACCTTGCCAGCCAGGTGAGGGAACCATCTCAGAAGTTCAGCTTCCAGCCCTCAGTCAAATTGTCTCAGCTTATCCTTCATGAAGCAGAGATGAGCTTCCTCGTAGAGCACTTCCAAAACTGCAAACCCATGAGGTAAGTAATGATTGTCAGTGTTTTCAGGCACTGTGTTTTGGGGCTGTTATGCAGTTATAACCAGGAACACTCTTATTCTCAGCCTTCCTCATGGAAGTATTACGGCAATCTAATGGGATAGATGTTATCTCTAATGAGATAGAGGGCATCAAATGTAAAAGCTCTTGGTAAACCAGAGAAAGTCAAATTAGCTTTATTTTGTATTATTCCAAGGTAAACAGGCAGCAAAGCCATGATTCTCTGAGCCAAGTCAGCAGCTGGCCTGCGTTCAGGGCAGAGAGGTGGTTGCAAAGACCAGACGAGCCTGTTAGAAGAGGGGAGGATGGAGATGGGGGAGCTCTGGACAGAATGCTGTAGTTTGTCAAGCCTCAGGACTAACGGTGACCTGTGAGGTTGTCTGGGACCCTTCCTCCAGACAGATACATGAAGAATATTGATTTTATTTTAAAGGTTCTATGAGAAAACAAATGTCAGTGTCTAGCAGTAAATTTGAATTATTCCATATTCTTTGTCAGGAAATTCTAAACCAAGTCCCTCTGGTTTCCTACTTGGTCTGTATGTTGTCAAATAAATTAAGGGACAAAAGTAGAAAGTCTAAAATGAAAACAATTTAGAAGAGCTGGCTAGAAAGGAGAAGCCAAACAAAAAGATGGCCTGAAAATGGGGCGGGAGCTGGGGGAGTGGGAGACAAATTCACCGGCACCTGCATGTGCCAGGACATCATCGGCCAAGGTATGTCTGGCCCAGAGAGGGTGTTTCCAGAAGTCTCAATCACGGCAAAGCGCTGTTGTGTTGTTGTCTTTCAAGAAATTATTTTCACCATATTTGTATTGTATATTCTATAAGCTGAATAGAAACCTGGCATGCCCAGTCCCATTTGGTGATGGCAATTCATAAATTGTTTTGCACATTAAGACGCAAACACTACCAAAGGGATCTTTGTGAACCAGGTTTAGTGCCTGGTCATGGCTCTCCAAGAGCCTTCCTCTTTTGCCATGCAAAGCTATCGCTGAACTTGGTGGAAATGGCCTTTGACCTTCTTGCTACAGTGGATCTTCTAAAAAAAAAAAATGCTGAAGAAAGGTGGATTGGAGCCGAATAAATCTTGGAGACCAAAAACAATGTAGGTGCTATTGCCACCATATTAAGTCAAGACAGAAGGCTGGGCACAGTGGCTCATGCCTGCAATCCCAACACTTTGGGAAGCCAAGGCTGGAAGATCACTTGAGGCCAGCAGTTTGGAACCAGCCTGGGTAACATGGTGAAATCCTGTCTCTACAAAAAATTAAAAAATTAGCCAGGCATGGTGGTATGCACCTGTAGTCCCAGCTACTCGGGGACGCTGAAGTGGGAGGATAAGATCACCTGAGCCCAGGAGTTGCAGGCTGCAGCAAGTTATGACTGCATCATAGCAGCCAGCCTGGGCCACAGAGGAAGACCGTATCTCTAAATAAATACATAAAGTCAAGACAGAGGCCAACTCACTGATAAATGGAAAGAAAATGAGTCTTGAGGACATTGTCTTGGCCCCAGCCACCCTACCCCTTGTGCACTGCAGCCTACATGAATCAATATAATTCTGTTTTGGCTGAAGACAATTTGAGTTGGCTTTTTTTGGTCATTTGCAGCTAAGAGTCTTAACTGACAAACACAGACAAAAGAAAATGTCCTGAGTGACTGTGGCAGGAAAAGCACATGGTAAATAGTTCCATTCTTTGCAAAAATATTACAAAGACTCCCACCCCAGTAGGTACTCTTTCGTTTTCTCTTCCAGCCACCTCTCAGCCTTCTTCGAGATAGAAAACGGCACTGATAGGCAAATCCTGACCACCCCTGTTATCATCCCTCCCATTACTGAGCCTAATGCATCAACTCAGCTCCTCTCTCTCTCCCTCTCTCCTCTTTCTGTCTTCCTCAATCTCTCTCTCTCTCCTTCTCTCCAGTTAGTTTTGACCACAATGGTGCATGCTTATGAAAGAGCCTCAGGTGTCAAGGCCAACTAGTAACAAGAAACAAGGAGTTCAAGTTTCGGAAAATGCCCAGCTACTTGATAGCCAGCCCATAAAAACCCAGCAAGCATCAAACAGCACAAACTGTCTCCAGGTGGATCCAGTTTTTCCCTAAGAACAAAGCCCATGAAGAGGCAAGCGAAGAGTTTCCACTCACAAGCCGTTTGAAGACGGCCATTTCACTCCCCCATGTCTTCTGGGACCGTCTCACTTTTAAATATTCTGTCCTGTGACCAAAACATGTAACCTGATTTGGGATTCTGAAAATATAGCTAATGTAGGTAAAGTTATAATCAAGCTAGCTTTTATTTTCCAGAAAAGCAGTTCCTATATAGAGAGTGGGAGCTGGCCAGGTATAGTGCAGTGCAGGTGCCTGCACTGTCCTCACCCATGGCTGAGAGGGAGGGTGGTGAGAAGGTGGCAGGGCAGCAGCTTGGAGATTCCAGTTCTCAGAGCCCTGAGTACAGAGGGTTCCCTATAGTTGAAGAAAGAGTTCTTGGTCCTCTTTGGCATTGATTACCAAAGTGTGGCACTTCAGATGATTTTTTAGTGCTACACAAACATTTTTTATTTCAATTGTCATGTCCCAATGTCAGAGTGTTTTAGAAAAACATATAACTAATAAGTAATTTCATGACTAGTATTGCTAAAGATGAAACCAAAATACTTTAAAAGTGAGTCTATCAGGCCAGGAGCTGTGGCTCCCCCTTGTAATCCCAACACTTTGGGAGGCCAAGGTGGGAGCATTGCTTGAGCTCAAGAGTTTGAGATCAGCCTGGGCAACATAGGGACTCTGCCTCTACAAAAATTTAAAAATTAGCTTGGCATGGTAGCACATACCTGTGGTCCCAGCTACTTGGGATGCTGAGGTGGGAATATCTCTTGGTCCTGGGAAATCGAGGCTGCAGTGAGCCATGATCATGCCACTGTACTCCAGCCTGGATGACAGAGTGAGACCCTGTCTCAAGAAAAAAAAGAAAAAAAGTAAGTCCATCTAAATTAAAATAGTAAATAAATAATAGCTCAGTGACCTATTATAATAACAAAAATCATAAAGATGGTAAAGAAAGAAAGGAAATTTGGCAAATTCTGCTCCTGGTTATCACTCTGAGGTCTTCAATGAGGTCTGCTTCTCTGGACCAGATTTCCTCAGAGTATCCAGTTTTGTTTTTCTTGCTTTCACCTCTCACCCCTGACTGGCTGGACCCAGAAAGTTGTAGTTGGCTTTGTAAGAATGGTGACCAGGCAATTAGGCTCACACTAACTTCCCAAACTATGCTACAAGAACAATTAGCTATATTATAAGTGTGCCACAGTGGTGATGCAAGTTTTATGTGATTTCATGCACACTTCATGGGTAGACCTCACAGCAGGGCATAAAAGAAAAGGCTAATCTGTTCACAACTTTGAGTGCAGTTCAACACCATTTAAACTTCTACTAAAGGAAGGAGCATTACTAGGTGCCATAGTGGGGAGGGGCCAGAGTAGGGGGCGGTGGAGAAAGACAACACTCTCTGCACTCTCTTGGCGGCCTCATCTAGGGAGGGAAAGAGCCGTTAAAGCTGCACAACCTGCTTTATCTCCAATTCTCTAGCTCCGGTCTGGGCCCCTTCCAGCTACTCTTACACAATAATTCTCTGTAGACTATATATCTATGTCTCTTTATTGATGTCTATCTCAAAGCCAGGCAAAAGGGACTCTCAGACCATAAAACTAAATTTCAGAAAAATCACAGACTTAGAGTCTTAGAACTAATTGTAACCCTAAAGGATGCACCAGAAGTCAAGACAAGAGCCAGAATATTAAAGTCAGAAGACCTGGATTCAAATCTTCACTATCTCATTTCTTCGCTATATGATAAACATTGACTTAGATCTTACATCTTTCTTAGTTTCCTCATTTTTAGAAGTAGATTGCTACACCAATCTGCCAGAATTCTTGTGACAATTCAGACAGTTTATTTTATGTAGAGCACTTGGCTCACAGCTGACAAATACTGACTGTTCATTCCCTTGTTCCCTTCCCTTCCTCCTTCCAATGTACAAGCCAGCAGGAGGAGGAAGGAGAGTGGGCGGCTGCCATGAAAGGGTTGGGGGTGGAGAGGGAGGGAAGGCCAGAGGCTTAGCTGTGGTTTTCACAGGCAGCCATACTCCTTTCAGCCCTGCCCCTCTAGGCCTTACAGACAGGAACACTTTGCAACACTGCTGGGGAAACCACCCATAAGGAGTAGACCTCACAGATGGAGACAGGGTCAGACAAGGGCACAGAAAGTTGGGCTGCAACAGGCGGCCAAGGCTTCACTTCCCAGCCTGCTCTACCCAGAGACCTCTCCCTTGCCAGAGGTTGCATTTTGAATTTTCCCTCCTACAGATGCTCTCTCCAACTCACAGGCCCATTTGGCAACAGACTGCAAGTGATGGGCTTTGACAGGTCACATGACTTGGATACCATCCGGGACTCCATATAGTTTGGATGATGGACTGCAGCCACAGTGCAGGGCATCTGATTCAAGAAAGGAAACATCTATATGCTTTGTTTATTTTATTATTGTTAGAAAATGAATATATGCTGATACTAAGAAAAGGAAAGAAAACTGAAAAATTACCAGTAATTTCACCTCCCAGAGATAACCACTATAAATGAATATCTGTAAGCATCTCAGTTCTCATTAAAAACCGAATTTCTCTGCCATCGATTTCTTATTGAACAGCTTTCTTTCACTATAACAAGACACCTGGCAAGTGGTTTATATGAGGACTCTTCCAACACTGTCCCAGGCTATGGGTTCCAGCTGGCCCTGGGTTACAGAAGTGAAGGTGGAGGCCCTGTGGAAGGCAGTGCTGGGCACACACATTGCACGCCCAAGTGTGCCCTTCCATGGCCAATGCTGGTGAGAGGGTCCACATACTGTTGGGAGCCAAACCCACTGGCCCTTCCTTGAACTAAAAAACTCAACAGAGAGGAGAAATGAAGCTTTGCTGCACCGGATTTCTGCAATCACAGGACAGGCAGAGAAAGGCAGGCACAGAGACGGACTAAAAAATCCAAGCATTCCTCACCTCTCCACTGACTTACATTTCTATATTTGCTGGGCATTTTCCCCCGATTGCAAGGCCTCTGAAGGGCAGTCTATTCTGCTCATCTTTGCATTCTGAAAAGAAATGGGGGTGGGGTTTATAATTACTCTCTATTACTATGAATTAGAATGATATTCAATTAGTACATTGTGCATTTAAATGACTTATTTATGATGCATAATTGATAAAGTTTTGTGTACACAGCTTTGCTGAATCACTTTAAAAGTTTCAAGGCCTCAGATGACAACTAAGCTTTCTCTTGGCACGTGACTTCCTTGCCACCTGCTCTTTTGGGCCTATTCCATCAAAAAGGTGATAGTTCTTGCATCTCCCAGGTTTCTGACTTTCAAAGCAAAAATGGCTGCATCTCAGTTGCTGAGAAGCCAGGGGAGTCCTTGTATTCCTGCTGCCAACTCAGAAGGGAAAGATGAAGTAAACAGCAGGTGTGAAGACTAGAGCCGTCCTCCAGGAGCTAATGGAGCAGAAAGGAGCTACTGGCTGACGTCCCACCATAGCAAGGGGGTTGGGAAGACTCCCCACTGCAGCCAGTGCCTCCAGCTATGTTTGTAGGGAGGGCTGAACACCTGGGTGGTCTGCTCACCTGTCTTCCTGTCTTAGAACCTCATGGGCTGCCTGCATCAGTCACAAGTTTGAAGCCCAGGCAGCTGAGCAGGCAGAAAAAATTTGACATGAGGCAGGTTCGTCTTTCGGTGCTATATTCATTTGTTAGGGCTGCCATAACAAAGTACACAGACTGAGTGACCTACACAGCAGAATTTTTTTTCTTACTATTCTGGTGGCCAGAAGTCTGAGATCAAGGTTTCAGCAGGGTTGGTTTCTTCTAAGGCTTCCTCCTTGACTTGTAATGGCGGTCTTCTCCCTATGCCTTCATACGGCCTTCCCCCATGTGTATCTGTGTCCTAATCCCCTCTTCTTATAAGGACACCAGTCACATTAGATTAGGGCCTACCCTGATGACCTCATTTTAACTCAATTACCTCTTTAAAGACCCCATCTCCAAATATAGTCATATTCTGAGGTAACTGGCAGTGGGGTGGGTGGCGGTGGTGGGGTAGTCAGGACTTCAACATACGATTTTTTTTTTTTTTTTGAGACAGAGTCTTGCTCTGTTGCCCAGTCTGGAGTTCAGTGGTGTGATCTCAGCTCACTGCAACTTACGCTTCCAGGGTTCAAGCAATTCATCTGCCTCAGCCCCCAAGTAGCTGGGATTACAGGCATGTGCTACAGCACCCAGCTAATTTTTGTATTTTTAGTAGAGATGGAGTTTCACCATGTTGGCCAGGCTGGTCTCGAACTCCTGAGTCAGGCGAATCCACCCACCTCGGCCTCCCAAGGTGCTGGGATTACAGGCATGAGCCACCGTGCCCGGCCAACATATCAACTTTAGAATGGAGATGATTCAGCCCATAACAAGGCCACTCTCTGCGGCGCGTGATTTCCACTCATTCTCACCTGGGCTGCTCTCTGTGCTTTGTCCCAAATCCAAACAACAATCAGGTGCAAAGAGAAAAGCGAGCTGAGGGAGGTCAGATTCAGCCACATGGTCATGGAGGAATTACTACTCCCTCCCTCCCTAATCTCCACTCCAGGGCATTTTTCACTATCAGACTGTGAACCTGATCTCATTTTCTTGAGTTTAATTTAGCTAATAGTTTTAAAGCACAGATTGTATTGGACTAGGCAATCATGGCACCAGTCCCTCTCACAGCCACAGAGGAGGGAAGTGGCCCAGGCTGTTCTCTGATCAGAGATGGTTAAACCTGAATCCTATGGCTGATCTTCCCATACAAGAGCACAGCTGATTGGCTCAGAGACACTCACATGACACTCACATGACCAGCTGACTTTTGGCCTGATAGGAAAAGTTCTTCTAACTACAAATAATGACATTAACTAGGTCAGTCTGATATCTTCCACCTCTCCCTCTGGACTAGAAACAGGAAATATGGAGAGATATTGGTAGTGAGAGGAGCAAGAAGACAGGAGAAGGAGTTGCTGTGCCAGGGTGGATTGTAGGCACTTTCTGACCCTACTGCCCAAGGCGTTTGAGTCACTGTGAATCCAGGAACACCTTCCAGATCTAGTTACTGTAAGCTGCACCACACTGGGGATTGAGTTCTGAGCTTTCCAATATCTAAAATATTACCATAGCAACATGTGATCAATACAAAAATGTTCAACAAAATATTTTAAGATCTTCAAAACCTGATGTATATCCCTTACAGGTTTTTGACTGGCCACATCTCCAGTGCTCAATAGCCTAATGGCTACCATATTGGACTATGCAACTTTAGGGACTAACCCAATGGGAGCCTTCAGTCCCACCAAGTACATAGTTAAAGCCATTATCCAGATCACTCAGGCCCTAAGCTCACCTTTTTCTTTACTGTCTAAATTGAGCGATTTTGTTTCTCTAGAATCCAAACTTCAATTATCTTGGAGCACAAGGATGTACTTACTTGGGAGCTTAGGGAGCAACTTTCACTTTTAGATTTGAAAAATAAGAGGAAGATTGGAATGATTTGCCACTCTAAGAAAATGTACCAAGTGATTCTGCATCATATAAATTTACCCAGCTTGTGCCATGGAGGTAGGACAACTCTGAAATTGTGAAAACTCACAATACTCTCCAGCCCCATGCCAGGCAGAGTCATATATGTGATATTGTTTATCTGTTAAGACAGCTGTTGCAGGATAGGCATCGTTATCCTCTTGCCCCCTACAGATTGGGAAACTGAGGCAGGGGGGTGCGGTGACTTGCTGGAGGTCACTCACTTAGTGGGTGGTAGGGCCAAGATTCAAACCACTGTCCCTCTCGTTCCAAAATTGGTGCTTTTCAAGGCACTCCAAGGTTCCAGGGACTTGGGCTTAAAAATAACTGCTCTAGAAAAGAAAGTCTAAGGTAGGGTGGGAAGTGTTGTTTTTGTTAATGTTTTAGCAGATTTTTCAGATCCCAGCCTCAAGTGCTTTGCACATCAAAGACTCCCTTGGCTGAGCAAGCTGACCAGCACTAGGAGAAACTCTGACTCCTTCATGTTCCTGCTCTGCTGAGAAGCTAGAGGGCAAGCCAATATGAACTTTGCTGGCAGTAGAAGCTGGGCCTCCTTGACAGGTGTAGTAAGATGAAGAAGATTATGTCTGTTACACTGAAGAGAACCTGGGAATAATGGTGCTCTCTCTAGCTTTATCTTTAAACTCCCTGGTCTGCCCTTAGTATGCCAAGCTGCCTGCAGAATGATCATTCACTACCTCCAATCTCTGGAATTGCTCCTACCTCAAACCCAGCCCAGGCTGCCTGATCCCTAGGATGTACTCAAAGACTCACCTGTGTAGGTCTGAGTTTAATTACATTCGTCAGGCAAGGGATTTGGGGAGCTTTAATTTAATGCTGGTGTTGAATGCTTTTAAATTATTTTAAATTTTCTGAGACACCCAGGTGCAACACACATCTTTTATAAATTATAGAGCAAATGCTGTGGAGGTTGGGTGCACAGAAGGGCCAAGGATCGGAACAGATCCCCAAAGGATGAGATATATTTCTGGCATGAAGGAAGAGCTTAGCGCACACCTATCATTATTGTAAATGGGACTGAGGTGTTTGGCTTTCTCTAGAGGCGCAGCACAATGCAAATTTGGCTCTTGGAATTCAGTTCCTTACTGCTCCCGGCCTGCTCAGTAGCACCGAGCCCTGGTGAAATGTGTGTCAAGTTCTTCAAAACAATTATTGCTCCTGGAGAAAAAAATGATCAGAGAAGTACTCTGAAGATAACACCTCCTCAGAGCTGGAAATGGAAATGGAAATGAATTCTGGAAATGTTTGCATTCTTTTTAATATGAATCCACAGACATGTCAGCTGCTGTGTGCAAAATGAGAGATGGGATTTTAACAGATGATAATGAGCTTAGGAAGGAGTTTGCAAGGCGTAGAGGCCAGAGTAAAAGACTGGTGGTTGTGGTTTGGGTTCTTGCCATGGTTCTGCTGTATGACCTTGGGAGAGCTACTTAACCTCTCTGGGCCTCCTTTTGTGAGTCTGACCTACGAAAGTGTTAGGACCAATAATTTATATTAGAGTAAGATTAGCTAGAAGTCCCATCAGATGTGACTGAAATTCTCCCAAACACAGGAAAACGCATCTGAAGAAATAGTCCTGTAGAAGGTAAATGCTTCTCATTCCTAGAACCACTGTGGCCTAGATCCTCTTGGTTCCTGGACAGAGCTGATTTGGGGAATATCCCAAGGATGGGATGGGAGATTCTTCCACCCAGAACTTTCCACTTACAGGTAGAAGCAGAGCCAGAAAATTCTGACATGAACCATGAGGCATGGACTGGGATATTAAAATGAGACTCACTGTGTTTCAGTTTTGGCTGAGGCTCCAGAGACTGAGAAGTATCAGTGAACATTAGAAGCCAAGAAAGCCCCAATCCGAAGTGAAGTTGTAGACCACCTATGGCAGCCATTATTAAGTTTTGTCCCCTGGCCATAATCTGCCTGGAGGCTGTAACGTGGTTGGGGTTAAAGAAGCTGCCTTCCTTCCAAGAGAGTTGAGAGTGTGCTCTGAGTCTTCCAGACAAATGCTCTCTCCATGCATTAGGGTTGAGAAGGAAGGGTGACTCCTCTTTTCAATCCAGCTGAGATAGGCTTTAAAAGAACCACTTGGAGAGTTTGACCTGTGTCCCCTTCAGTAGGTGGGGTCAGACTCACACCTGAAGAAGCCCACAGGCAGGAAGCTTTGCTGAAACAGGGTGGCAGGGTAGAGAGAGTAGATTGAGGGCCAACTACACTTCCTCAATGGCGGTTTTTCAAAGATTAGATGTGGGATCCTAGGAAGGGAGCTGACTTGGCAAAATCTTAGACCAGTTTCATATGGACCACCTGGAAGGGAGATGGGACCCAGCGGGGCCAGTGGAGTGCTGAACGAGCAAGGGCTGAAGGAGGAAAGGTAATTTCCATTGCAGTTAAAGTTTCCAAAGAAGAGAACGACCCCCACAGAGACCAACCGAAAGGTCTCCATTGGGAATCTGTCCAACCAGAAGGTAACAACGTGGGTTACGGCTAAGGAAGTCAAATATGACAGCTTCCAATTCCTTACCTCTCCTCTCTACCATCTCAAAGCCCTGCAGGAGCCTGAAGCAGCCTGGTGATGTAGGGAGGAGAAGAAGGACAAGGCAGAGGGGGAATGGAGAAGAAGCCAACCATTCTCCCTCCCCCACTGCTCAGGCCCAGGGTGGGAGGAGAGAGAAGATTTAACATTTGCATTAAGTCTGAAGTGTTAATGATTAGGGCAGACTGAATATTTTAATTATTGAAATTAAGCTATTCTTATAACTTAAAGTGGCCTGAGAACTTTTTCTTATCTAAGAATGACAGGAAAAACCATGGGACTTGCTTGATCATTTATCTCATGAGTGGGGAAAAATTATCTACAGTGAGAAAGAATAAAATTGTTACCTGCCTGCACTCTCCCGAGCTCAAGTCATTCAATGTACCAGTTACTTCCTCTTCAGGGACAGCAGTGTGTTAGCAGTGTACCCTCTGGTACAGATGTGATTTGGTGACAGCATTTTGTCAATTCACAAACCCAGCTGGACACATGAGATGGCCCATGATGACAATGAAGTCACTGATCCTAGAGGCAGAGCTGAGAGACATTTGGAGATGTGTTGCCTCTTTTCAGTCCCTAAATGTTTAGTTGGTGTCCCGGAACAAATATACTTCCAAAAGTGCTTCACTAGAATGTATGTTTGAGTCATAAATACTTTTAGACAAAAAAAAAAAAAATTCATTTCATTTTATCAATTACATACTAAAGCCCAGAGAGGTTAAGGCATTTACTAAGGTCACTATTCTTTTGATTGCAAATGACAAAACTAAGCCGGAAACAGGAAGAAAGGAAGGAAAGACAGAAGGAAGGAAGGAGGGGAAAAAAGGAGGGAGAACAAAAGAAAACTGGAGAGGAAAGGGATCGTTTATTAACATTTGGAAAGCATTACTCGTTGACGGTATGGCCGCAGCCAGTTGCTCAATTAATGTCCAAAATGTATATTTCTCCATTTCTTAGTAATGCGTTTGCCTTTCATTTGAGGTGACAAAAAATGGTGACCAGAGGCTCTAGCCTTATAGTCTAACTAACTGGGTAGTCTCAGTGAAATTAACTACTTTTCTCCGTAGTTCCAGTGAAAGTCACAGATTGAATTTCATTAACCTAGATTAAATTGCATTGTCCAGTGCTAAACTAATCACCATGACCCTGAATGTCCCTAAGGCCGGAGGAATCAGCTCCAAAGAAAACATGGACCAGGAGTGAGAAAGAGCTATTGTTACTTGGAAACAGGGAGGAGGGCCATAGACAGGCAAAAACAGCAGATGTCTCCTCTGAACGTACAGCCAGTAAGTAAATGGCAAAACCAGGATTAGAACTTACATCTTTTGATTCCTAAACCAAAGATTTGCATAGGCACAAAGTAATTTCATTGATGTATCTCTTTTAAAATGTGCTAGCCAGTATAAATAGGGTAAATTTAGGTCCAAACACTGAATTTATCCTGAACTCTTAGGTAAAGAGTCTGCTAAAAATAAACTCATGTAAACAAGATCATTTCATATACAAGACGGCAAATGGAACCATCAGCCTCATTTTATTAGTATTATTCAAAAAAATCATTTGTGCTCTAATTTACTCTGACACTAGAGAAAGCTCTAATTTGATAAATTCCTGATTCCAGATTACAAAGTGCCATTGCTTTCACATGAGTGAGACAAATTTAGAGTAAGCTGGCAATAGAGTCAAATCTATTCTTCAATGCTCTCTGGAGTTTTGTCAACCTATCACAATTAATTCCAAAAGTAAAGAGAGCTTAATAAGGCTTGTGGAAGTGACGAAGTTGTTAATTTGTCAGACAAGAGATCAAGAGCGTAAGTAGAAAGTCTAATGTGCAAACCTGCACGTCCTGCACGTGTATCCCGGAACTTAAAATAAAACAGAATTAAATATAAACAAACAACAAAAGAAATTCTAATGTGAAGTTTGGGGATTTTCTCTTGTTTTGTTTATTTTCTTTTTTTTTTTATTTTATTTTTTTTTGAGGCGGAGTCTCGCTCTGTCGCCCGGACTGGAGTGCAGTGGCCAGATCTCAGCTCACTGCAAGCTCCGCCTCCTGGGTTTACGCCATTCTCCTGCCTCAGCCTCCCGAGTAGCTGGGACTACAGGCGCCCGCCACCTCGTCCGGCTAGTTTTTGTATTTTTAGTAGAGACGGGGTTTCACCGTGTTAGCCAGGATGGTCTCGATCTCCTGACCTCGTGATCCGCCCGTCTCGGCCTCCCAAAGTGCTGGGATTACAGGCTTGAGCCACCGCGCCCGGCCTATTTTCTTATACATAAGAAAAGAAAAAGGTTTTCCTTAGAGAAATGACAACCAGATTTTAAAAATCTGTATCCCTGCTCCACAAAACTTTGAAGCTTCAGTGAAGCGCCAGTTCATCCTGGTGGTTGGCCAGTCCCAACTCGAATCCCTCAATCCCTTCCTGGAAGAGCGAAAGCACAGCAATGGCGGGCAGGTGTGCTCTGACACAGACAGAGCGGGATTTCCGTCATTTCTGAACTCAACTCCTTGCTTAATGGAGATGAAACTTGGGATTGGGAGTTCATACCTCGCTCTGCCATGGCCTGAGATGAAGTGAGAGGGAGTTGGGAGCTGGAGGGTCCGCGTGCCCTGAGTGCCTTCAAGGCCCTGAATGAAAGTTCTGGGGCCAGAAACGGACATGCTGAAGGTGGTTCAAGCTGTCTGAGAGCATAGGGATGGATGGATATAATTTTCAATGCATCATCACATAAATCACTGCGTTCACACAAACTTCCTGAGAAAGATGGGCTTCCCCTGACTTCCCCAGTGAGAAGCCTATGCCTTGGAGGGGCAAGGGACTTACGCAGCTTACTAGTCTAATGAGAAGGCAGGACTACATCCAAGTTTACCAATTACCAGCCTTAGAACTAGAGGTCTGGCCTAGGGCCGAACATTCAATGAAGACTTCTTTAAAGCTTGATAAGGTTCCATCCATCCTTCCTTCCATTTGTCTGTCCATCTGTCTGTCCTTCTCTGCATCCATTCCTCCATCCATCCATCCATCCATCCATCCATCCATCCATCCATCCATCTAGCAAATACCCTCGTGTGACAGACTGTGCAGATGAGACACAGCCTTTGACACCTGGGAGTACATAGCACCAGGGAAGCACACATTCAACAAATCCTTCCAAGAGTGATGAGTATTGAAGTGGAGCATAGCAAGGAGCCTGGCCTAGTCTCCCAGGTCCTCCTGGGAAAATACTACAGCCCCAGGTGTGAATCTCTAAGAGTGTCACAGCCAACGTGGGACAACAGCTGGAAGGATGAGGCTGTCCAGGGCGCCCTGCACAGAAGGAAGGCTTTGTGCTGGCTCCATGTGGAAACTCTGACTCGGGGCAGTGTGGGCTTTCAGATGGATTTCCTATCATTTATCTTCTTATCAAAAGGTTTAATCACTTTCCGCTCTCCTGACTGTATGGGAATAATGAGCTTATTCTATCCCTACCAATACAATGCACAATAGAAACAGTTCAGAGGCTATTTGGCCTTCCAAAATGAATGATTTTACTGTATAAACATCATTAAATCCACAGTTAAAGGAATGTTTAAAGAAGAAAAATCAATCTCAGTAATCCCACACACAGCTACTTCGTCACTGCACATTGCCTGCTGGACTTTGTATGAATAACAAAATTAACTTTATGTGAAAATTAGTTGTCATCTCATTTCCCCAAGAAGCTGAATATATTCTGACATGGAATGGACCCATGGCTTTTGGAGAAGAAAGCATGCTCCTTCATGATTTTCAACTTCTTTGTCTAGAATGAAAAAGTACTTAAAAACGGAAAACAAATCGCTGTGGTTTCTGAACAGAGTTCATTTGCTTAAGTCTTGTTCTGGAAACAGTTAAAAATTTCATTACATTCCTTGAGGGCAATGTCTGTATCATATACCTTGATGCTCAATTAGCTCACACCCCTAAACAAAGCTCCTTTATATGAAGTCAGACATATTAAATAACAAAAGCAGCATGAAACCTGAGACATTCTAAGCTGCAGTGGTCCCTAGTACGTGTTCGGCCGGCCCTGCACAGAATGATCAGTCAAGTCTTCAAAAGCGATTCCGGCTTACCTAGACTCCTTTATCTAGCTTCTCGTCCAGGTAGAAGTCAGGGCCCTCATGCTTGCAAGTCATCGGTTATTTTGTCCTGAGGAAGGATTCATCACTGATACTGTTACTTCAGCTGCATTAAACTGTTTTTTTAATTGTACAATAAAGGTAGATTTAGGAACTTGCAAGTAAGTGAAGAGCTATGGGAGGCAGGGAAGGGCCCCCAAAGCACTCCACAGCCTTGCTACTCAAAGTGTGGTCCGTGAACCAGCAGTATCTGCATCCCCTGAGGGCTTATGAGGAAGGCAGAATCTCTCAGGTTCCACCTCGGCAGTACTAAATCAGAATCTCCATTGCAACCAGACCTGCAGTGGGGGCTAATGTTGCTGATCAGGGACCACATTTTGAGAGCCCCTGCCCTAGAGCTATTCAGGGAATCCACACACTTAGAATGTCCCACCTGGGTGTTTTGCAGTGGGGGCAGAAGAGGCAGTTTATTAGTTTTCATTGCCTTGTTGTCAGTGGAGACCAACTGGTAGGGCACATGGGACCCTCTTATCACAGCATGATCACATTGAATAAAAATGTTAATTGTGCAGTTCTGAAGCCATGCCATATAGAATAGTATTGGTAAAGTCTCATATTATACACAGAATTGGAATCAATGACAATCCTCCAAAACTAAAAAAAAAAAAAAAAAAAATCCATCAAGAATTGCAGAATTCCAAGACTGGAAAAGGTCTTGGAAACAGTATATACTTTTCCCATGTGTTAGGCCACAGAAATGCCAGCCATCCTTTTCCAGCCTCTGTCATCTGTGAATCTTGTTGCTGTTTACATATACCAAAGAATTCATTAGTATCTGTGTGACTATTTTGCTAATATGATAATCTTTACTGATATAATTTATTATCTTTTAAAAATCTATTAGAGTGGTGTCATCTAAAAGACTCCTGAATGCGAATGTTCACGCTAAAGCTGGTAAAAAATCTCTCCCAAATCAAAATCTTTGCGAAGGAAGTTACAGGTGGTAAAACACCACAATGAGGCCCGTCCTCACTCTCTGATGTGCTGTTAATGTGGGAAAAGGCTCTGCAAATTATTAAAAATAATGCTAAGAAAATAAAAAGCAGCTTTAAAGCAAAAAGGCAACACAATAATTAGAGATTTATGTTCTCCTGGAGCACAGCCAACTTTACATTTATTGCTATGGGAAAACGTGTCTTGAGTTATGCAAGACCCTCAAAACAGCATCCGTTGCATAAAATATGACCATGAGAATATTTCATTCCTCAGGTAGCTGAAGCCAGAAATGTGTTCTGATGTGTCCAGCATGATTTCTCCACTTGCTTATGGAACCCATTCCCCACTGGGCAAGGCCTCGCGGTCTCCTGGGGCCCCTCATATCATATTGCAGGCAGTGATCACACCATCACATGATAATTATGCTATTACCAACAAGAGAGCTGGTTTTTAATCCATTTGGGTTTTTTTTTTAAATCCAAGCTGATAATACTGCTTGCGCTCTGGGCTTGAGTAAGGCTCTTGCCTTGTCTGCTATGCTCAATAGGTGTTTTACTCCTCAGTGCCTCAGTTTCCTGTCTGTAGAAAGAGATTTACCCTCTGCCTGACAGTCACTGCCTGAAGGGAGTTGTATGAAGGACAAAGAGCCATTGAACCATGGCACCTTTCGGGAGTAGGGGAGCAGGGGCCTCAGCTGTGTCTCCAGCGGGGAATGGTGTGCTGGTCCATCCACACTCTGGCCTTGGTGGGTGGGGGCCATCACAGGGTGGGACATAACCATCGCATTCTTTTCCTCTCTGCAAGACTATGGTAGTGCCGCCTTGGCGGTGTAAAACGTAGGGCTGCATCTCAGGAGAGAGTGAGGTTAGCTGTGGGATCTCCGGAAAGTGGCCAGTCAAAACTGTGAGGGGATGAGCTCTGAGTATTAAAAGGTAAGGACCAAATGAGGTGGAGTTGTGGAAAACATTCCTGCCTGAGGAATGAGAAGAGGAGGAGCTTCCAAAAAAAGGGCTGAAGACGATGGTCAGAGAGGTGGTGTGAGAGGCGCCCATAGAGGACATGTGTTTTCCTAGCCTCTGCAAACTCCATCCTGTCCATTACCCTGAGTGGAGTGTCACTGAAGTCAGAGAAGAAGAACTGAGTTGAACTATATGAAATTGCCATTTTTAGGTTAACAAGATGATCAACTACTGGCAATTTCATATGGTTTAGCCTAAAATTACCTACTAGGAAGGCTTGGAAGGTGGGAGTCTCTGCATGCCTATGGTGGAAGGTGGGCATGGCAAGGGTGGTAGTGAGTGGAGTTGAGTGGAATAGGGAGAGCTCTGTCTGTCCCCTCTATGGGGGGTGCTGTGTGAGCAGGAAGGGGGTTCAGAAATGAATACACACCCTCTAGTCCAACAAATGGTGACTGCATTGAAGAGGAAGCCTACTCATATTGATAAGAGGTCAGTAAAAACAAAAACCTCCCTCCTGTGGAACCCAATAATGCAGCATTTCTATAGAAAACTAGTACATGGCAATCTCCAAGAGGAAGGGATAGGATACACTATTTCCTAAAAGTATTTGATCACAAAATACATTGTTTTCATGGAGCTTCTCTCAGGACTGGTGTTTTGCCAAATGTATTTTGGTCATTCAGACAGGAGTTGGGCTGAAATACCTACGCACAATCTATGGAACAAAAAATTAATAGTGTAAACCAGATTTATATTTTCAATACAAATATAAAAATACTTTGGGGGAAAAGACTTTCCAAAGAGCTGGGAAGTATTTTAGAAGCACAAAGTACACATAAATTATGTATATATTATTAATAATAAATAAATTATTCATTAAAACAGGTTCCCTAAAGACATGGCTGAAGCAAGACTAGGTCAGCCTAGTTGAAGACATATACTTAAAAGTAATATGACTACATTGCTTCAAATATATTCACACGTTTCAATCATTCAAACTAGTTCCACCATTTTATTCTATACTTAAACCTTTTTAATCTATCTATTTAATTCACTAATTCATTTGAAAACATGTGAAGGGTACTGTGCTTGGTATCATGAGGCTACCAAGATGAATAAGGCAGGGAATTTGCCTTCAAGGAGATTTCTGTGAGAGAGGTGCTAAACCAGGTAGATTAGAATGAATATTCTCCAAAGTAGAAAGTGATTAAATAGTATATGAAAGGCACAATTAAGTGCTAGGGGCTTCTGAGGGAGGGAGGTTGCTTCCAGCTATGGATAAGAGAGGACTTTGGAAAGGAAATTCTATCTGCGAAGGCAGGGCAGTGGAGTTGCTGGTGAAGAAGGCATTGCAGATGGAGAGAACAGTGGGCGGAAAGAGCATCCTTTAGTGGGCATCATAGATTGTGTTTGGCCACTTAAGCACAATGTTTGTACAGTCGAGAAGACAAACTAAGGATTGAGACTTGACTCTGTAGGTGATACGGAGTGCCAAGTGGGAGATCAGAGGACTGACCAACCTGTGACAGTGGGAGTGTGGGAGGTAGAACTGACAACTGCAAATGCAAAGGACAGGAGGTCATAAGAGGCTTTAATAGAGAGTTCTGAGTTAAAAGAAAAAAATGTATACTGTGAAAATATGAAATCTTTAGCTCAGCTCTGTCTGCCTTGATATTAACATATTTCACAACCCATACCTGAGAGTAATCAAGGAGATTCTGGCAATATGCACAGAGTGATTTGCCAAATACATGAGAATGGAAAGTGCCTTTGTGTTCATGCTACTTAAAGTAGCATAGAAACAAAATAAATGACTCTGGGGCCTTTCAGTGTGGACCCTGGGAGATGCTCACATTGGGTTATCATTAATGGTAAACGGCCCTGTAAAGATATGGCACATGAGTGGCATATGAGCAACAAAAAATAAAACAACATGGTACGTGGGCTGTGGAAGATACAGCCAGTATGACCCCTATGATTGAACACCTGCCATGTTTTTTTTTTTAATTTAATCTTCACATCAGTCCCAATGTATTATATTATCTCTATTTTATAGATTAAAAAAGAAAACACTTAGGTTCAGAATAGTCCAAAAACCTTTAAAGAAGCAACCTTGCAAGCCAGGGGCAAGGCCTCAATTTGAATCCAGGCCCTTTTCACCCCAAAAGAAAGGCTGTGCAGAAGCCACACCTTCGCCTAATGAACACCAACTCCCTGCCTTCTCACCATCTTGAATCCCTTATCTGTAAAATCAGGGGTGAACTGGGGGAAAAAGGTAGGCAGGGACTAAGTCTGTCTACTTCACAGGTCCATTTTGAAGCTCAAATGTGGAAGAACCTTTCAATTCTGAAGCAAGAACTTTATTAACGTGTATGTTTTGAGGGAGGTATGGGGTGCTGCGGGAGCTGGACAAAGTGGGGGCTCTTCTAAAAAGCAGCTACGCAGTCCTCCGGAGGAATACACATTTAAGCAGGTGGTCATAGAGGCGGCCGAGAAAGAAGCCGGAAGAGTTAAGAACAAACTAACTCAGGCTCTGCAGCTTTGCCTATGGCCAAATCTGGGTCCCAACTTACTGAAACTGGAACTCCCTTTCCCCCTTCTGGTTGGCCCTGAGGCTTTGGGCCATAACTCGCCAGGTACAGTGAAGCCTGCAGAACCACCTCACGTTGCCCACCCAGTGTCCTCCCATCGCTGGCCTGGCCCCAGGCCTCTGGCCAGGTGCTGGAGCTGATAGACAGCCCGAAGCCAAGGCCACCACCAGCAACACTGCCAAGGGATTTGGTCTGGGTCCATGAAGCTTGTCCTGCCACTGGGAGAGAAATGTATTCAAAATGTAGTCAAGAAGGCTTCCTTTCTCTGCTAGCAGAGGGGGCCTATGGCTCCCCACAGTCTGCATGATAAATCAGTACAAAGACACCAGCTTCAAGGCCATAAGGGACTCTTATTATCATAGGCCAAACACAGAGTCAGTGCTGCAGGATTTATTTTCTAGTTCATAAATCTCAGTTGATTAGAGCACGTCCTCACAGCATTGCAGAGCCCTCTCCACCAGGAGCTGTGCGTGAAGCTACGGCCGTGGTTCCCAGGAGTCCAGGGCCAGCAGAGAAGGTGCCACTTACCTAGCAAGCAACACACTTTTGGTTTGAATTCCAAGTGTAAAGAAATACTGTGGGGAGGGAGAGGAGGTTCTACCTAAATTATCCAGAAAATGGCCTCCTCTGCTTGGCTTGATGAGGGAAGAGTTGCCCTTTGGGGCTTTGTGCCACCCACCAATGAAAACTAGAAATTTTTCCTAGGCTCCGGACCACTAGCTGAGCTTTGATCAGGTGTGAATGGGTCCACGAACTTCCTGAAATTATTTGGGATGTGTCTGCATCATACGTATTGTGTATGTACCAATGAGAATCCCTCTTGGGAACCTTATTAGTCCCCTGTTGGTCTCTACTGGGACTTTACGGGGCCCATAGCTTTCTTATATCTTGAGAGAATCATGATCCAAAAATAGTTACTGACTTGTGCTCCAGGAAGATAAACCTTCTCCATTCTTCCTTTCTGAGAAGCAGAACCCTATGCTCCCGAACAGCCATGAGCTGCTTTTGCCTGCCTGGAACATTAACTGCAGGCAGGTTCTATGGCATGACTCTCAAATTGCTGTTTAGCTTTTCAGAAATTGGCAGCATTTTCTCGCTGACTCTCGCAAGGACACTTCACCTCACCCTTCCTGGCCTTTCTTCCTCATAAAGCCAGCTTCTAAAAGAGTAGAGACAGACACTCGGTCACCCCCTGGGGTAGGGGCCTTCTGGAGACACAGTGCGACCTAGAAGGAGGCTCAGGAAACTTTGCATTCTGAGGCCTGGGGATTGGAGGAGCTGCTGCCTAGCCCCGGGAAATGAATGTAACAGCTTGCGGAGAGCTGAGGGTGCTACGTAATCCTGTCTTAAAAGAAGGAATACCCCCTAGAGGTAAACAAGAACTATCAGAAGGCCTCAGAGCAGCCGCAGTTACCCTAGCCAGAAAAGACATGACAGCCGCAGAATTGTAAAGAGCTAGTTGAGAGCAGCACAGGATGCGTACCGATGCAAAATATTTCCAGTGCAAAAAAAAAAAAAAAGGCCAATGTCAGAAGCCAGGGGGATTCAGGCAACAGAAGTGCCTCTCCTCCCGTCTCCCTCCTGAATAGGTGTCCCAGGGGTCCTTGAAAGCTGGCAGTGCTCACTGGAGAGGCATGGAGGGCTGAATGCCTCGCTCCAATTAAAGCCTAAGGACCCACCCCGCAGCGTCCCAGCTATGCTGCTGCTCCACTTGGGAAAGCAAACCCGACAAGCTCCGCCGTTCAGGAAAGCTTCAGGCCTACGTTCTTCTCGTGAAGCTCGTGTGAATAGGAAACGCTGTGTGTCCAGATCCACTCTCCTTAGCAGCTCAGTGCATCTTCGCTGCTGTCATCTGCTTCTTCAGAGGGAGAAGGGAGAGTGTGGAAAACCACGCTGCCCAACAGTCCCCGGTCTCTTTTTAATAGTGTGCTCTGCTCCCAGTTCTGTTTCTAAAGGGATTAGGGGTCTAGCAGCAGAGGGCACCTCCCACCCTGGAGGCCGCTTTTTTCTTCCCTGAAGTCCACTATGAGCTCCAGCAGGTATCAGAAGGGACTGGAGCAGGCAAGTGGGGACTGAAGCAAATGGACAGCAACTTCATGAGAGGATGCACATCCAATGTCTTCAGGTCGGCAGACCTTTCAAGAGAAGCAGGAAATCTGTGTTTACAAGTGAAATGTTCCATTTACAATGGTTGGCTCAGGTTTTAAAAAAAAGAGTAGTTTTGTAGGAAAAACACAGGCAGGGGTCTCCTTTGTGCTCCCTCTGCTCTGCAGGGAGGTGGTCCTGCAGGCCCTGGTACAGTGAAGCCTGCAGAACCACCTCATGTGGTTCTGCACACCCCTGCACACCCCAGCTAGTTCCCCTACCTCCTTGCCCACACCAGCAATGCCCGGGAGCCTCACCTGGCACAGCCATGTAGAGCAGCCAGCTCCAGAGAGCCTTGAGGCTGAAGAAGAGATTTGCTCTTTCTGCAATATGTAGAATTCACAGAGCCACAGACCCACAGATGTGAGCAATAATTTTGGCCCCTCCACAATCACCATTTCTGGTCAAGAATAAGTTCCCATATCCTTGTCAGCTGTAGAATCTGAAACAAGGCATGGTAAAATGACACCCACTTTTGCCTCATGTGGCCATGATGGAAGAATGACAGCCCTTAAGCATTCCGAGCTCCTCTCAAAACAGTCGTGACAGCTTCATCACTGCACTTCATCACTGCTGAAATAATAGTTATTAGCCTTATTACAAAACCTCAGTATTCTCATGGCATCATACTCTAGCCGTATCTCTGTGAAGTACCAGAGACGTCCACTGTTTTCCTCATTTCATTGTATGGACTGAAACTGAGGAAGGAAAAGTTTGAAACTGCTCAGAGCCCCCACCTGCATTCAGGCTTAGGATTTGGATCTTGGGGGTCTCATCTTAGTAACACTTCACACTGCCTCCTCTATCCCTCTGCATACATTCTTTTTCTGTCCTGTGGCACAATGAGACTTTCTTTTCTCCTCTTCCCCTTCTTTCCTTCTTCTATTCATCCCTTCACAGGAAGTTAGAACAAATATTCAAAGCCTTCATTATCATAGTAGCCTTTGAAAGTTTTGCCCCTGAGAGGGAGTCAATATCCTTAAGGCTGTTTTGCTAGCAGATGACTTACTGTGAACAAGCGGAGCCCAAATCCTCTTACAACAACATACTCAGCATCTCTCTGGTGTGACACCTGGATACTCATGCCCCTCCGCAATTCTTGGGGCCCCACGAGTACTCATAATTGGTGAATGGACAAACTTGCTTTCTGGCAATGAACCAACCATACCTATGTCCCCTTCTAAGTATTACAAAGACAATCAAAGAATTGCCCACTTTTATATGATTTTTATGAAGCATTTGCAATGTGGAGCTGAACCAGATACAGTTAGGAAGACCCTTTTAATCTCCCTTTAAATATCTTGCTGTCTGATTTACTAGAGTGTTGTATATGTTTTGCCAGAAAAAAAGGTAAAAAAATTCATCATTGATAGTTACCTTCTATATTCTTATGTATTCCAGCTTTGCTTTTGAGCACAGAAGTTCAAGGCCTTTCTTTCTCAACCAGTGAATTAGCTAGTCATGTTAGCAACTGATCATCTCTGCCTCAATCTCTAAAGGACATTTAGGAATATTAAAAACACTGTCCTTGCAAGTATTACTGCAAGATTTGAGATTTAGCATACAACATAGTGACTATAGTTAATCCTGATGTATTGAACGCTTGAAAATAGCCAAGATAGTAGATTTGAGGTGTTCTCACTATAAAAAAAATGTTAAGTATGTGACATAATGCATATATTATTTAGCTCAATTTAGCTATTCTACAATGTATACATATTTTAAAACACCATATTGTATACCATAAATATATATAATTTTGTCAATTAAAAAATAAAATGCAAAAAATCTCTGGGTCCTTCTTCAATCAATGAAAAAATACATATGAATGAACAAATTATATAAAATAATATTTAGTCAAACTGCTAAAATATGTGATAGACACAGCAAATTTTCCAGGAGCTCAAAGGGCAAAGGGAGAACAATGGGAGCTGGAAAAATCAGAGAAACTTCCTGGAAGAAGTGATATTTGGTCTAGAACTTGAGAAATGGGAACAACTGAATTGGAAACTTAGGGGTAGGAATGACCTTGCTTTAATTGGCTGGGAAAAATGAAATTTCTGGTTGAGTTGAGATGGGAAAGCAAATGGAATCCAATAAACAACAGAGAGAAAACACTGGGTGAAACTATGGGGAAATCGCAGGCTTTTACGTTCAGCCTCCTTGTGTTAGAGTTTTACGAAAATTAGTCTGGTAGTAGTACTTGGACTGGATGCAGGACACACAGGCCAGAAGGGATAGCTAATGCTGAGTGCTAGATTGGGCAACTACTATAGACTGAATGTTGTATCCCCCAAATTTCATGCTGAAAACCTAACCCCCAGTGTGATGGTATTAGGAGGTGGGATGTTTAGGAGGTGATTAGGTCATGAGGGTGGTGTCCTCATGAATGGGATTGCTGCCCTTGTAAAAGAAACCCCAGAGAGCTGCTTCATCCCTTCTACCAAGTGAGAAGACAGCTGCCCATGAACCAGGAAGTGGGCCTTCACCAGACAGTGATCTGCCAGCACCTTCTTCTTGGACTTCCCAGCCTCCAGAACTGTGAGAATGGGTGTGTGTGTGTGTGTGCGCGTGTGTGTGTGTGTGTGTGTGTATATTTAAATCTATATACTTAACATTTAAAATAAATAAATAAATATATATATTTCCTGTTTATAAGCCACCTGGTGTATGGCTTAAAATATAAACCATAGACTAGTCTATGGTCTGTAATAGCAGACTGAGCAGACTAAGACAGCAACTGACATGTGTTAAAAATAAAGAGATCTTACAAATCTACAAGAAAATAAGGAATACCCTCCTTGAAAAGGACAATATTAAGCATGTTGCAGGAAAAAAAAATGAGAAAATATATAACTTCCTACACACACACAAAGAAAGTTAAAAAATACAAGTTGGCAAGATTAAATAAAAAGATAAAAGCCAATGCTAAGAGGCAAAGGGGCACCATCATATACACTGCTGGTAAGAGTACAAATTGGTGCATGTTCTGTATTTGCTATCATGTGCAGACTTTTGACCCAGCAGGTCATTCTACCTTTCAGAACTTATACTAAAGAAAGAATTAAGTCTGTACAAAGAGTTTGTGCAAGGATATTTATTATATCAAGCTTATCTTGGTCAAAAATTAAAATAACTTTTTAAATGTGGAGGCCGAGAACAATGGATAAGAAATACGTTTATTGATATGGAAAGTTGTTTGCTCTACTATCAAGTCTTTTTAAAGGCATAGAGCATATCACAAAATAGTATGTGTTGTGTGATCCTATTTGCATATAAAAGCAAAATGAGTAAATACACACATAAATATATATACACATACCTAAACATACATTTCTCTCTCTACACACATATAAATGTATATATACACACACATATATATGTATATCTACTCATGTATATATATAACTGAACACAGTCATGTGTCACTTAACAAGGGAGAAATGTTCTGAGAAATGCATTGTTAGGTGATTTTATTGTTGTGTTCATCATAGAGTATACACTTAACCCTTGAACATTGAAGGGGTTAAGGGCTCCAATCCCCCATGAAAATACACATATAAGTTTTGACTTCCCCCAAACCTTAGCTACTAATAGCCTGCTATTGACCAGAAGCCTTACCAATAACATAAACAATTAACACATATGTTATAGGTTACATGTATTATATATTGTATTCTTACAGCAAAGTAAACTAGAGAAAAGAAAATGTTATTAAGATAATCATAAGGAAGAGAAAATGCATTCACGATTCGTTAAGTGGAAGTGAATTATCACATAGGTCTCCATCCTCATAGTCTTCACATGGATTAGGTTGAGAAGGAGGAGGAAGCGGGGACTGGTCTTGCTGTCTCAGGGATGGCAGAGATGGAAGAGATGGAAGAGGTGGAGGAAGTGGAAAGGGAGGCAGGAGAGATTCACTGAAATAAAATCCATGTTTGTAAGTGGACATGAGCAGTTCAACCCCAAGTTGTTCAAAGGTCATCTATACTGACACAAACCTAGATGTACAGCCTACTACATACCTAGGTTATATGGTATAGCCCATTGCTCCCAGGCAACAAACCAACACAGCATGTTACCACACTGAATACTGTAGGCAATTGTAACGCAATGGTATGTATTTGTGTATTTACACATATCTAAACATAGAAAAGGTACAGTAAAAATACAGTATTATAATATTATGGGATCACAACTGTTTATGCCATCTGTCACTGACCAAAACATAATTATGTAGCACATGACTGTACACAGATGTCTACACACCCGATATTAACATTCTATATATCTAAGTAGTATGATTATGAGTAATTTCTATTTCTTTCACGCTTATTTTACATGCTTATTTGAAAACCTCTTTCTTCAATAAGCATTTTAGAAATTTAAAACAGAAAAAGCGGCCGGGCACGGTGGCTCACGCCTTAATCCCAGCACTTTAGGAGGCTGAGGTGGGTGGATCACGAGGTCAGGAGATCGAGACCATCCTGGCTAACACAGTGAAACCCCGTCTCTACTAAAAATACAAAAATTAGCCGGGTGTGGTGGCGGGCGCCTGTAGTCCCAGCTACTCGGGAGGCTGAGGCAGGAGAATGGTGTGAACCTGGGAGGCAGAGCTTGTAGTGAGCCGAGATCGTACCACTGCACTCCAGCCTGGGCAACACAGTGAGACTCCGTCTCAAAACAAAAACAAAAACAAAAACAAAAACAGAAAAAGCTCTGAATCTTCTGCTAGGAACTCAAGGTAGTGAGGTAAGCAGGTTTGATGGTAATTCAGATATGAAATGATGATGCTAAAGGACAAGGCAATTCTGAAAGAAGCACCCTAGTGTCTACAGTCTAGAACCCAGGGTTAGTGTGGCCTAGCAGAAAAAAGATAATTTGCTTCCTAAGACAAGTTGCATTTCCCAGTGTGTGGTCCAAAGAGCAACACATAGGGAGGGAAAGAGGAGAGAAATCAGAACTTTTAAGTGACAAACCTGAGGCCCAACAGAAAGATAGTGACAACAGGGCATAAAATCCAGCACCAAAAGCATTAATAAAAACTGCCATTTTCCATGCAACCGCTGGATATCTAAATCCTCTACATGGATATACAGCGTATCTGTGGATATCCATGTGGATATCTCTCCGTATTTTTTAAAAGTTGGGAAACAAATTCACGTTACCGAAGAGATATATTTGTTCTAGAATCTCCCTCAATGGAACAGAAAGATTTCAATTTAGCTCAACAATTCAGCCCAACATGTTTGTTGAGTGTCATCTATGGAGTTCTAAAAAGCAAAGTTCCGACCCCCTCCTAAAAATGGCAATGTCAACAATGACAGTATCTTACTGTTATGAAACATTTCTTATATCATTCACTTTTTACAGCAGCATTCTCATGTATAGTCATCCCTCAGTATCCATGGCGAACTGATTTCAGAACTGCCTGAGGATACCAAAATCCATGCATGCTTAAGTCCCTTACATAAAATGGTATAGTATTTGCATGTAAACCACACACATCCTCCCATGTACTTTAAATCATCTCTAGATTACCTCTAATACTTAATACAATATAAACAATTGTTATACTGTATTGTTCAGGGAATAATAACAAGGAAAAAAAAGTCTTAAATGTTCACTACAGATGCAACCACCCCTTTTTAACAAATATTTTCAACTCACAATTGGAACCCACATATACTGGGTGGAAGGAGGCCAACTGTAGTTACAGTGAACCATTATTATACCCATTCTACAGATGAGGACATTGAAGTCTGGGCAACAATCAGGACTTGACTTAAATGTGCTGACTCTCTTCTCTCTAGGTGACTTATTGAAGTATTTTTAAAACAAAACTCATTTCAAAGGCAGCCATTTATTCCAAATGTTCATTGCAATGTTTGATATTTAAGCAAAGGAAAGGGTGCCATCATGCAAATCTTATTTATCGTGCCTCATTACACAATCAAATTAAAGTTGGTGATACATTGAAGTGTGAGCCTCAGTGTTGTTTTGTTTTGCTAATCCCACAATGGAGTTTCTGGTCTACTAATCAACCTTCAGCCTGGCCTTTCCGCCTCTGGAGCGCGCCCTCAGGAAAAAGGAAATACTCTCTGTTGGAGGAAGCCAACTGGGCCAGCTGACTTTGAATGACGTGGAATCTGAGCAGGCCCAGGATCTCTGCCCTTGTACCTGCCACTACCAGAATCCCAGTCCCTCCCTAATGAGAACCTGTGTGTGCTCTTGGGAGGAAGAGAGGACACGAGCATGTTCCTCCCTCATTTCCCGTTCTCTCGGAAGGGCTGGCACTTGCTTCCTCACAGCTCCTTTGCAGCCTCTTCCTCCTGCTTTGAAACACCCTGATGATTTTAAAATGCAGGCTACAGTCTTCCAAACTAACCCACACCGGGAGAGCCCTCATAACAGTGCAGGGTGTGTTCTCAGCTTCCCTTGGTGCTGAAAAACCAACATGGGGGACAAAAGATGCTGTTAGAGAGCAGAGGTCCCCTTGTGGGGTGTGGTCGGGACGCACAGCTGTGAACAGAAGGTGGATCCCAAGCTGGGGAGGGGCTTGGAGTGGTTTGAAGGAGAACATTAATAGAGCGGGGGGTTTTGCTTGTTCGTTTTGTTTGGGAGTTCCTCAGATGTCTGTTTTATTTGTTCATTTTATTTTAGAAAAAGTGAATTTATATGTCTTTAGATTTAATTTTTTGAATAGGTAATGCACTTGCATAGTTGAAAAACCAAAACCATATAAAAATGAATACATAGAGAAATCTTGCTCACATGTATGCCTTCAGCTCCTTATTCTCTCCCCTCCTTTTTATTAATTTCTTATGTATCCTTCCATTTTGTTATATAATATACTTATTTTCTCCTTTTCTTATTGAACAGCCATTCTCAATGGGGGTAATATCACCCCCAAGATGGTGATAATTGGTTTCTGGGAGTGAAAAATTCTTACTCTTTTTATGTATAAATCACAGATACACATAACACATATACTACATAAACAAATATGCATGGTATTAAAATTTCATGGGAGGGTGGGGATTAGGAAAAAATGTTTTAAAATGGCTTCTTAGGGAAGTGATAATGATTTTTAAAAAGGTTGAGAAACACTGTCATAAAAAGCAGCACACAATATATGCTGTCCTGCACCTTGCTTTTTTCACTTTGCAAGATATCCTAGAGATATTTCCATATCAATTCATCCAGAGTTACCTCATTATTTTTATAGCAGCATAGTATTCCATTGTGTAGATGTACCTTACTTAAACAGTTCCTTATTAATGGGCACTCAGTTTGATTCTAATCTTTGATTTATAATATCACAGTGAATAGTCTTTTACATACTGAATACATGTACAGGTATATCTGTAAATAGATTCCCAGAAATGGGGTTGCTAGGTCTGGGGTAAATTCCTCTAAAATGCAGACAGACATTGCCAGAAGCCCCTCTATTTTGCACTCCCAACTTTGTCTATCATCCAATAAATAAGAAACAGTTTAGCTACCTTTTACATGGCATTGTCTGGTTCCTCCTGAGGGTCATGTTAGTTGACGGGCTAGGGATAAGGTGGTCATGGGGGTTCTGGGATCTTCTATGGGGTGTGCTGTGACCAGGATTTCTGCAACCCTAAAGAAATCAGGTGGGCCTTGGCTAGGCAGAGAGCGGGCCCTTTGTGACACTATCTCAGGCAAGGAAGTGGACCCCGGATCATGGAGGAGGAGCTCTAGGTCATCAGAGACAGTATTACTTGGGATGACCTCAGGCCATGATATGGGACTTGGCACCCCTCCCCCATAACATAGAGCCTCCAACTTGTTAGCTCCCAACACAATGCAACCTTGATTTCCAATGGGGGGGCAGTGGGGCAAAGGGCCTGGCCAGGGAGGTAATTACCACGCAGAATATTCAGGCTGCCACACAGCTCAGTTGCTGACACAATTCCCTTCCCACTGTCTTGTGTCTACCACAGCTGAGCAGGAAGAGAAGTCAGGTTGGCATCAGCCACACCTTGCCCTGAAACCTCGAGGGACACCACCTTCTTGGATTGTGTGCACAGGCAATACCGCAGCAGAAGCAGCCCCCTCGGTGCAGCCCCACTTTCCCTGTGATCTGGGTGGCAATTAATTGCTAGCTCGAGAGACATTTGTACTTAAGACTGCAACTGAGACTGCCAAGATATTATTTGATCCTGAAGTTATTTAAAACAATGTAATCGTATTTGTTTTCAACAGAAATCTGCTGTATTCAGAAGTTTGAAAGCGGACTAAACGAAGCCTCTGGGCTGGCTCGCTGCTGCTTCGGGTTCTGTTTGGATCCCCTCATAGAGACAGTCATCTCAGCACGAAGGGCACACATTTGCCTTTCCCTGGTGCTTATTAACTGAAGTCAAATAAATCACAAAATAGAGAAATTTTATGCTGCATTACCATCACGTCTAGGCTATTGCTGGGCAGGATTCGGACTCACAATTTATTCAAGACTCACCTTCCTTCCTTGTTTTCCAGTCAACTTCCTGAGTCCACGCTCTTTCCTGCATAGTTCTGTAAGCAACCCCAGACTCAAACCCTGCTCAAAGAATGCTTTGTAGTTGAGTGAATGAATTTAAATAAATAAACAAACACCTGCCATAAACATGACTTCAGAGATGAAGTGGGCACGGGTCCTTCTCTCACCTGCACAGCTTCTTGGAGTGCAATGAAGCTTTGTGCCGCCCTCAAGAAACATGACAGAGGTGCCAAACTACATGAATTGTGCATCATAAGTCACAGTTCCATTTGCTCTGCCACGGCGGAAAAATTGCAAATTTTTCATCAAGAAAGAAAAGAACTGTGAGTCCCCCTGTATAACTCAGCTCCACGACACCTCCATCACCCACATCCACCCGGAGCTGCACTCTGCCCCACGCACTGGCCTGCCTGGGCCAGCACTTACACAGCCTGTCTTCTCTGGGAGCATATGCCTCCTTCACCCTCCCTTAGTTGATCAGTATTTCAGACAGGTTCCATTGTTCTCGCGTTCATGGTAGCAATGGTAGAAAAATATATCAAAACTGAAATTTCTTCTTTTTCTTCCTGGTAATTTTCTCTGTGGTTATTCCTCTCCAAAACGCCAACAACAGCATTCTCCCTTTCTCTCTCTCCCTCCGCACCCTACCCCTTTCCCTTCTTTTTCCTAGGAAGACATTTTTCTCCCATCTGCCCTAGAATTCGAGAGAGGTGGGACAGAAACCTCAAAGGTCCCAGGCTTAAGAGAAACAACTAGGTCTTTTTACCAAATGATCTTCAGCACTTGCGTAGGGACACCCCCAAAATGTGAGGGCTCACACTACGGCTACGATGGAATTCCACGGCTTCTCCAAGGCCCTTACTAGATCTGAGGTGCTCCCATATCTTGAACTTCTACTTCCAGACTCCCCCTCTGGCCTAACTGGCCAATCTCGACACAGTGAGCCAGGCAATGTTGCCAGATGTCAACACTACGAGATAGGCTAAGCCCAGCAGTGATTTATGTATTACTGGGCTATAGCTACAAGGTTTGGTTTGGGCTATGGACTTAGTGGGCCAGGACTGGCTTTATGCCACCTCCACATAATGCCAGCGAGAGGGTCTCAGTATTGCCTTTGGGCAGTGATAGCATGAGATGACATTCTGAGATGGAAAGTGCAGGACAGCTTTCCTGGTGGCCTTAGACCCACCCAGTTCTCCCTCTTTCTTGCTTGTGGTTCTCAAGAATAACCAGAGGCCGGGCGAGGTGGCTCGGCACCTGTAATCCCAGCACTTTGGGAGACCGAGGCAAGCAGATCACCTGAGGTCGGGAGTTGGAGACCAGCCTGATGAGCATGGAGAAACTCCACATCTACTAAAAATGCAAAAAATTAGCCAGGCATGGTGACGGACCCCTGTAATCCCGGCTACTCAGGAGGCTGAGGCAGGAGAATTGATTAAACTCGGGAGGCGGAGGTTGCAGTGAGCTGAGATTCCACCATTGCAATCCAACCTGGGCAACAGGAGCAAAACTCTGTCTCAAAAAAATAATAATAATAAAAATAAGAACTACAGATGGTGCTGGGAGTGGGAGTGCAACATCCTGAGCTACGGGGGAACTGGCCTGAACACCCTGGGCTCTGTTCCAGCACCCCCAAAAAACAGGATGACCTTCAGTGTTTTCACAATGGTACAAAACCCAGTGTGGGCTGCTGTCCCAAGTCCCTCAGCTGCAATGTAAGTGGAGACTCCATTCCTCCCAGGCAGGATACCTGGAGCATTTCTGAGCCTTGGGGGACTGACTGGCAGTAAATCTTAGGCCTCTGTTGTGTCTTGCTGCCTATCTGTAAGTAATAAATCCACTTCATGCAACTTGTTGGGGGCGGGGTGTTTTGACCTACTGAATACAGACAAGTTGGTAGGCAGTGCACAGTGAACCTGCTTCACAGGGTGATCACCGGATGTATTAGATTTAAGACAATGTGGTCATAGTGTCATCTGAAATTTAAATCGGTTTTGGCAAGTTCCCTGTACCTCAAAACTAATGGAGGAAAATTGAATCAACTTGTAAAATATAGAAGTCTTACTTATTCTTTGGCTATCTACTTATTTATTTTATAAACATGTATCAATATGCAAGGTGCTCTCTGGTAGAGCACAAAGATAGACAAGATGAGCCCCTACCATCTAGAAATTTAAAGAAGATATAATAATAATACTTAATATAGTAATAACCACAACTAACATTGCTGAGCACTGCCAGTCTCTGTTCTGCATACTCAGCTTGGTTTTACTCATTTGATTTGCACAATAGTCCCATGTGGTAGTTACTGTTATTATTCTCATCTTTCAGATAAAGAAAGTGATGCACAATAAATGCCTAGGCCAGGGTGTGTACCCAGAAAGCTGCCTCCAGAATCCATATACTTGACCACTATACTCTGAAACTAGATGTATTAGTCAGTTTTCACACTGCTGATAAAGACATAACTCGAGACTGGGTAATTTGTTTAAAAAAAAAAAAGAAAAGGTTTAATGGGTTCACAGTTCCACGTGGCTGGGGAGGCCTCACAGTCATGTCAGAAGGTGAAAGGCACGTCTTACATGGCAGCAGGCAAGAGACAATGAGAGCCAAGCAGAAGAGGAAACTCCTTAAAAAACCACCACATCTTGTGAGACTGACTCACTACCCTGAGAACAGTATAAGGGATCTGTCCCCATGACTCAATTATCTCCCATCAGGTTCCTCATTCCAGTACATGAGAGAATTGTGGGAGCTACAATTCAAGATGAGATTTGGGTGGGAACACAGCCTAACCGTATCACTAGACAACCATGAATTGATGCAGAAATGAATGAGATCTCTGAAACAGGTGAAAATAAATTGCTATAGGAGTCTAGAGGAGAAGGTGATGCTCTGGGATGGGGGATGGAGGCGGGGGGGGGGTGTCAGGCAAGGCTTCAGGGAGAACATGGTATTTGTGCTTAACCTTAAGAATGAGTAAGTTTGGGAAACTGGAACTCTCAGATGAGCTTTCCAGGTAGAGATGATGTGGTCTTAGAAGTAACAAAGAAGCACACCACTTACAAGAACAGTAAAATGTCCAGCAAAAAGAGTTTTAGGGGAATTGTGAGCTAGGATTGAACATGTTTGGAGAGAGGGG
Source organism: Colobus angolensis palliatus (assembly GCF_000951035.1). NCBI lineage: Eukaryota > Metazoa > Chordata > Mammalia > Primates > Cercopithecidae > Colobus > Colobus angolensis. The sequence goes on along the minus strand of NW_012119821.1, from coordinate 3,604,257 downwards.
ATAATGTATTTATGTTGTAAAATAAATCTTTCAAGCATGATAGGACTCATTTAGGTCTGATTCCCCCACAGAGAAGCACACACATGGCAGGTAGTAAGAACATCTGCTTGGGGTGCTAGAACAAATGACGGGGGTTGGGGGCACCTAGCAATGGAGAATTAAACCCAGGTACTCACCTTTTTGCTGTGGCTTCAAAACCTTCCCAGGGAAACATAACTTTTTATTATCATAGTTAGAATAGACCCAAGCCCATGCCTCAGACTGGCTCAGTTCCCTTTTTAAGGTGAGGTGTCATGAAATTGCACAGACAAATGACTTGGTCTTAGCAGATGGCTGGCTGTTCAAGCTGACAAGTCTATGGCCATGTCTCTAGCTGTGAGTCGCAGTGAACGCATTCCCTGCTGGAGATGGCTAGCAGCTTTATCTCCTTAAGTTTAATGGCTTGTTTCTCTGCTGAAAACACCATTCTTACAACAATGTGGCCTCTGATGCTCAATTCAGGGTGGTCTCAGCCCCAGCCTTGCAGGCAGGATGATCTCGCTTTTCCTGGCACCTCACAAGCCCGGACAATGTAGTTCGAGCAGCGATGCAACTCCAGGACCTGCCTGAGCCTAGCCTGCAGCTCTGGCCCGGCCAACAGTGGTAAGATACACACATGTGTTACAGTTTCAGTGGTCCTGAAATGGAGGAGGCCTGGTCAGAAAGCCCAGTGGGGGAAGGAGCGGGATAAACGAGGACGATCATCAGTCTCCTGGTTTACATGGATTCTCAGTTGTTCATTTGATTAAATATCAAACTTAGGTGAACAGATGGTAATAAGATAACATCAAATGCTTCCACTTCCTCTGGCTCTCCTTCTTTGTCCTCAAGAGAGTTCCAAGGATTTTTTGTTTTGTTTTGCTCTTGTTTTTTAACAAAGGAAACTAGACAAAGCAGAGCATAGAAATCTTTGGCACACTATGTGTAAGGGAGAAGGGAGGTATATTGTCTTTGCAGAAGGGTAGCTGGCATTCTTCTGTTCTGCTTGGATCCATGACTAAGGAAAGGAATCGCTAGCAAAGAGCAACAGGGTTTCAGTTTCTGGGCACGAGACCATATGAGGCAAATTAATTGGCTTTCTGCTCTCAGCCGCAATCTATTGCCGGGCAGGGCATGACGACATGAAGGAGGCAGCATGTGCTGAGATGTGCATCTCATATTAAATTCTCCATCCTTGCTGAGAAAAATAAAGCGTTTTCTTACACATTCGTTTGTCAGACATCTTGGGCATACTGAGGTGAGAGAGGAAAAAAAATAACAGAACTCAAAATAGCACAGCATTGCGTGGGAAGGATGATAAAATTATGGCACTTTGAATGGTGACAGACATTGAGGTTTCATTTTATTGCTCTATAAAAGTGTGCTTTGGGAGGTATGCTGTTTCTGTTCCTCTTCTTTCTCCACGTCCCCATGTTTTCCTCACATGAATATGTACATTGTCGAATATTTTACTTCAATTTTGGATGTTTTTACCTCATCTCATCCTGCTTTAGATCCACGCAGCCTTGTTGCTCAGTGATGGCTGGGAGCCTTTACTCCTGCACAGCATGGAAATGTCCTCCAGCACTGCCTCTCAGAGGGTCACTCCTAAGGAAATGTTTGCTGCCCCTCACTGTCTCCTGGGCCACATCATTCAAAGACCAGGGGGGCTGCTGTCCCTTAAAAAGGCAAATGCATCCCCAAATCTGGGAAATGAGATTCCCTGGTATTTCTTCCCATCACCAGTTCACAGGAGACAGGCAACAAATATCTGCTGAACTGAAAAGAAACTGCTGTGTACATCGCTCACGTCCAGTCATGGCAATCTGAAGCCGCTTTTGCATCTTTGCCTTCCCAGTTTTGTTGAACAGGTTGTTTCTCCAGTTGTAGTCATGTGCAGAAATCCTGCCACATTGACATCAACCCCAATCCTAACCTGAACAGCCCAGGAATAACAGGGAGAGGTTGGTGCCTCAGTCCCTAATCCCTGAAATGGGGGATTTAAGGGTTCCCACGGCACTCATTCACATGTAAGCTCTCTTAGACAAGGCATGACATTGGAGTCTGCACATAACAAGGATTCCACCAATGTTACCTGCTATACTAATTGAATCAGGCAAGGTTTCATCAGAGAAGCACAAGCACTGTGGATGAAGTGTGGATAAAGACTCTTGGCCAGGCGCGGTGGCTCACGCCTGTAATCCCAACACTTTGGGAGGCCAAGGCAGGTGGATCACAAGGCCAGGAGTTCGAGACCAGCCTGGTCAACATTGTGAAACCCCATCTCTACTAAAAATACAAAAATTAGCCGGGTGTGGTGGCACGTGCCTATAATCCCAGCTACTCAGGAGGCTGAGGCAGGAGAATTGCTTGAACCTGGGAGACAGGTTGCAGCCAGCCAAGATCATGCCACTGCACTCCAGCTCTGGGCGACAGAGCAAGACTACATCTAGAAAAAAAAAAAAAAAAGAATAAAGACTTAGTACTTGCAGGAGTCAGACCTTCTGCAATGGTAGTGGCAGACCATGCTGGTGATGCAGTCTACGCAAGCTGTTGCTTTTGCAGCTGGTATCTGAGAGTCTGTAGTCACTGTGGGTCAGCCAGTCAGTCAGTTGAGAAGGGAGTGGGATATGGGTGAGAACAAAGACAAACTGGAATTTACAAGGATGAGCTAGGATTCCCATGACAGCGGGAACCCAGGTGGACAAGGTGAAACCCATTTCTGCCTCTTCCTACCTTAGTGCTATGGGTGACCTACAGGAGAAGCCGGTGCCCATTGCCACATAATGGCATAATCACCTGGCACAGGACTCAGAGAAGCTGAAAAAGGAGACCTGGTCAGAGCTGGCAGACCTGCAGAAGCAGGTGCTGGCCTACAACACCTGCCGATCAGCACCCACATATGCTTGGTGCCCTGCACCCACATTCAGAGCTTAAGAACCATGGTTCTTGCTTCACCTCCACCTTCCAAAATTTTATTCAAAATGTCTCATGTAGCCAGGGCTCATCAGGAACCATGCAAAGCAGGGAAATCAGGGGACTGTAGCTTTAGTTTAGCTAGGTTCATACAGTACAAACCACCATAATACTTGTTGACTGTGATCTTCCAGCTCTATGTCCCTCATCCTCATTTGCTGAAGAAATACTGACCTAAATAGGATGCATTCATCAACACCCACTATGAGACTGTAAGGCCCCCGGAAGCAAGGAATTATGTGTGTTTTGCTCACTGCTGTATCCCTATGCCTAGAAGATTCTGAGTAAATTTTGGTTGAATAAGTCAATGCCAGAGATAACCAGGGGAAACTCTGACCTGTGCTCAAGTCTTCAGCCCATTCTGCCTGTTTTTACGTCATCTCTGAATTAGCAAGCATTAACTGAGCATCTATTTTGAGCCAAACATTGGGCTGGATACTGAGAAGAATGCAAAGAGGCAGTGAAAGTCACTCATGCTCTGAAATTATAGTCAACTGGCTTAAGAAGTGACATCTAAATTCATCTGAAGCTAATAAACACCACAGTGTTACATTTTGGTAAGTGGCAGGGAGTGCTAATAAATACTATAGGAATTCCAAAGAAGGAGAGATCCTTACAGGTGGCTTCAGGGAACGCTTCCCAAAGGAGGTGAGAGTTCAGCCAATGCCAGAACATAGACAGAAAGAAGAGACATAAAGAGGAAGACACTGGCAAAGAAGCCGAAGTCAGAGTTGAAAAGGCGCACTGGGGGCAACAGGAAGGCCCCGACTCATCTGTTTGTGAGGCTTTGCGCAGAGGATGAGAGGACAAAGTTGGAGCTCACAGAAAGGATGCCACAAAGACTGCCTGAGCTCTCGCAGCATTGTGAATGGAAAATGAGCTCCTGTTGATTTTCAATAATGATTCAAAATAGCTGACACTCACTCATCATTTACGGCTATTGCATCCGTCACGGAATCCTAAACTCACCTCTAGAGAGTTATTATTATCCCCACTCACGGATGAGGCATCTGAGGCTCAGAAAGATGAAATGCCTTGCCTAAGGTCACCCAGCTCGTAAGTGGCCAGACTGGGATTTGAATTCGTAACAGCCGGAATTCATGCCTGTGCCTGCAGCTCCATCCCTTAGCTCTCCACTGCACAGAGATGCGTCTACTGTCAATGACCTGTTCCTCCCTAACTGCTTGAGGTCTGCCCACTCAGGCCTGCAGTGCAAAATCCTAGTGAGGGAGATGTTGCTGCAAATGGTAAGCCACCAATCAAATGTTAAACCCACGAGGCTTTCTGTCATTTAATTTCAGTTTGGGGTAGCAAAGAAAATATCCTAGAATTTAAACCAGCTAAACACACAAGAGAATTTTGCTGCCTAAGAAGGTGCTTTCTCTATGCAGGAGGGTGGATTGGGGAAGAGAGCCTATAGTATTTATTTGGAATAAGCACTTGGTCCCTTTTTGCTTTTTGTTTCACAGAGATTTCCCCTGTAGATTGCAAGTTTCTTTTGTGAGAAATATGTTCCGTTTATAAGGTTGAAATGCACTCATCAATGCAGGTAATGACATGTGCATGCACACGGAAATCATCACCTCCGTGTCCAGCCTGTGACTGCCCTCCTGGCAGATCAGAGCCTCCTCCTACCCCGTGCTGGCAAGCCCACCCCCACTTCTGAGAACTGCTTCAGCAAGGAGAGGCCCGGCTGAGGCGATGAAGTCAGAATGGGAAAGGAGCTCAAGCTAGTAAATGTGTCAATTTATTTGGACTCCCTGCAATTTAGAAGCTGATTTCAAAGAAAAATTGCTTCAGGCTTCAGTCTCCTTCTGTCGTTGCCAACTGTAACCCATTTTACAGCTGACTGACCACCGTCTAAAAAGGGTCCCTGGTAGTCACGGCAGGCCTTGATTGCTCCTGCTTGCTGCCCCCGAGCAGAAGTCACAAGCATAATTACAGCTAATGGAGGCAGGTTGGGGCAGGCCATCCCCCCACGTCACCACCACCTGCTTCCCCAAGGACCAGGCCGTGGCCTGCACACACAGCTGTTTGTTGTGAATCCCAAGTCAACAGCTGACATGATTCATTAGAACCTCACACTCCTCTGCTGCAATCTCCTCACACCTCACACTCAGCCCGGTCCACAGGCTTCCTGCTCCCTGTTTCCCCTCGCCCACCCTAGCCTGACACCACCTCTGAGGTTAATTATCCTGCCTCAAGGCCTCCACCCAGAAGGAAAATAAACAGTCTGATTTTGCCAGGAGTCACTGGATAGGGGAGAGAGGGGCAAGAAGTCCACCCCACACACGCATAAATCACAGCATAGGCCTTTTTCTTTAGCAGCCTAAATCTGAGTATGTCTCATTTAAAATCCATCTCTCACCCATTGCCTGCCTGAGACTGCGGATAAGGGGTTATCAGACTGCTCTGTGGCAATAAGGAACCCATTAATCTCAACCTAGTTTCCAGAAAGATTCTTTTTTTTTTTTTTCTGGTTCAGAAAGGGCAGTTATTTAAAAAGGGTTGTTTGGAGGACAAACCATTAATACGTTTTCCCCTCAAAAAACCCTTTAAGAACCTATTAACAGAGCCTCAGTTGTTCAGAGAGGCGATTCCTCCGCATGGCCTATCTCAGGGCAATTGGGGGATGTTATTACGTCCGCTGAAAGAGAGCCTGTTCTGAGGGACCAGGCGATCTGCAGGAAGCTCCAGGATGGTGCCTCAGCCAGAGGGGTTATCCTAGGCCAGGGTGAAACGCGGAAGGCCAGAAGCTCATGGAAGTGGACACCTGCAGGTGGGGTCCAGAGGACGAAGGGTGGTTGACTAGATGCCCTTTATCCTCCACTGTTCTCCAGCCCTGGGCTCCTTGCCTGCACTTTCTCTTTTTGTGAAGACAGCAGTCTAGACGAATGGAGATAACCTTTCCAGACCAATCCCCGCAACCTTTCGCCAGGACATTTGCATGCAATTCTCGTGAAAGGTCACCCAGAAAACTATGTGGTCAAACAGCACCCTTCCAAACAACAAATGTGACAATTAAAACAAAGCACCCTTCTCATCTGATGGTGCGGAAGCAGCTGGCTTTCAGGACAGCTTGGCTGGCCCAGGCTTGTGGCATTTGTTACCTGAGGGAAACAATAGCAGCTCTGTAGGCATTTCTGTCTGAAAGGGCAGGAGCTGCATGCCTGCTTCTCAGGTTCAGGCCAACAAGAAAGGGGCATCAGGAGACTTTTCATCAAGTCTGCAAGGAAGTTTCACATCATCCCAGCACCCCATCTCCCATTGTGTGTGTCTGTGTGTGTGCATACAGACATACATGATGAAGATACGTTGTTTTGATTCCACAGCAGGGCTTGACAGGGTATTTCTCTTTCATTCAATTCTGAAATTGCCAGATTGTCCATGGCCTTGTTCTGGAATTGAAAACATATGCTGGACTACTGGAGTTATTTATGTATGTCGGACTGTCATTTTTCTCCTTCTCCTAGGTTTTCCTAGGGAACCAGGTCTTTTGTGGAAATGGTGGCTTATGGGTAGCTTGGGGTTCTAAGAAGACTCTCTAATGCCCACATATGCTGGCTATATTGATGGGTGTGTGGTGCCTGCTTGGATCACACTTTACACGAAGGAAATCTGGCCCATGTAAAACTCTTGCTGTTTAGGTGGTCTAATTTTGACTCATTCCTTTCCATCCACACCCCTCTCACACAGCTGACTGGATCAGGGATTGTAGACCTAACTCACAATGAACCATTTGAAAACTTCCAATGACCCATGACACACACATTTAAAAACAAACAAAAAAAGAAAAAAAAAAAAAAAAAAAGGAAGAGGAGGATAAAGAACCGAACAAATTAAATTCTCTGTCATGTGAACCATTAATCAGAAAAGAATCTCCTACTGGCAGAAGTAAACCTAGAACTAAAGAGGCCAAAATTAAAGGTGAGCTGGAGCAGTGGGAAGCACAAGGAGTCAATGGTGGCTGGGAGTGAGAGAGAAGATGTCACACAGAGTATAGATGTTTCATCTTAATAGTGAGCACATGGGTGAAGACCCTCCAGAATCTCTGGCCGTGGCTGCTAGAGCCCCTGCCCCCTGCTCCCTTGAATCCTTCTCTTCTAGTTGCAGGTGACCCAGCTATACCTTACTTTCTGTTCTAGGATCCCAGGAGCCTCTGGTCTTTTTCATTGCCCCACATCCATCTCAACATGAATTCCCCTTTACTTAACCTAGCTTGAAAAGACCTCTGTCCCTTCCCTGAAAACAAGCCTGGAAAAACAATAAAAGACATCTTGAGGAGACTAGCTTCCCGGGGCCTAACAAAAAAAGAGTGATTACATTAAGAATACATTTAATTGTTGCTGTTCTATTTGATTAAAGGAAGGAAGACAAAAGCGCTGATTTATGAGACAATCACCAGACCCAGAGAGGAGGATACAGAGAGCTAGAGGCAGTGCCTTTCTACAGATAGGAACCTGATTGCCTGTGAGGGAGAAAGACATGTGTCTGATCCCTTACACTGGAACTGCTGTCCATATGGAAACTTGAGAAACTGAAGTAATGCCAGGCAGCTCTCAGGTCTCTTGGGCAGGGCCAGCAACACTGGGCACCACAGCAGACCCAGCCTAGGAAGAGGTCAAAACCCTCTTCTGCCTGATTCCATCAGCCTCTCAGAACCTGACAGAAGATGAGAGCGTGCTGGAGAGTCAGGTAGATTCATATTCTAGGGTAGGTGTCAGTCTCTTAGGTGTTTTATCTCTTTCCTGTTTGATTTACGATGGACATGCCGTCGGCTAAGGAGAATCATTTATAATGATTATAAATATCAAAAAGTCTATGTCATTAAATATTCTTTACAACTTGTTTGAGGAGGCTGGCAGGACAAAGACTGAGCAGTCCATATACTGTGAAAAGACCTCAACTAATCAGAAGGATTTAACAAACCCATACCTCTCAATTAACCAGATATTTTTACTTTCTACTTTTATAAACACAAAAAATCAAATGACAAATGAATCAATTAAAAATGTCAAACTAGGTTATGACATACAAGCTGCACACAGAGACCTCCAGGATGATGACCTTGAGGTATTGTGCACCTTGAATAACGTGAAAATGTTATGCTCATTAAACTCTACTTACTAAGGCATGGAAGTGGCTGCACATTTTTGGAAAGATTTGCAACAAGAGAAGTTTCTGTTTTGTTTTCATGGAACCAGGGAACTGGATGTTTCAATGCCCACCTATGAGACACTAGTCATGTTTTAAGACTGTACAACAGCCTGAACATCATATTCTCTTCTGAAAAGAGAGACTATGCGGATGGATTTGCCCAATGTCCCTGAGCTAGGTGAGAGCATCAAGCACTCAAAGGCGTGAGCGAGCCATTAGACATAAGCAACTGTTGGGATTTGGACAAGGGAGTTAAGAGACATGGGTTCAAGTCCCAGACCTGTCACTCAAGGAATGACCCCAGAAAAGCCCCCACATCTCAGTATCCTCAGTTGTAAAATGGATAAAACAAAGAGATTGCATTTATCAAATGATCTGTCTCTAAAGATTAGCTCACTTCCAAAATGCTGTACCATGATTTGGAGAGAAAACTTAAGAGGCTGCTTGTCTTGATATTTAGCCCTGAACTCCAGGTAAGTTGTAGAAGTGGATACATTTGACTGAATCCCATGCTCTGCATTACAATTTTGCCCTGTGGTGGGAAACTGCACCTGACATCATATTCCTGCATGGCTAGTTCTAGCTCACAAAGCTTTTCTTTTAGTCACAGAAAGAATTGAAGGTTCCACCCAGTCAGTCAGAGTTGGCCTTTAAAAATATATTCTATCCACAGCGGGGGCCCCCTGACCAGACCTGAAATTATATAGCCCCCAAATCATTTTCTTTCAGACCCTTAATTCCAAGCCAAACAAACCCAGAGTTCTTCCAAATCCATGTGGAGGTGAGGAAGTGGGAGGCTCCATTTGGGGAAATGATGAGGTTCTTCCTTCCTCTTGGGGCTGAGTGAGCTCCCTCTTTAGGACTCCCACGACCTCAGAGGCCAAGGTTCAAGACCCTGAGAAACAGGGCAGAATCAGGTTTCCCTTTAGACCACAGACCACGAGTGCTCTATCCACTGTAACAGGTATGTGTAATGTAATGTTGTATTAGTCAGCATTCTCTACAGGGACAGAACTAGTAGCAGATATATATATGATTGCGTATTTTATATATATATATATATATATATATGGAGATTGTGTGTGTGTGTATGTGTATATATATGTGTATGTGTGTGCGTGTGTGTATATATGGGAGTTTATGAAGTAGTATTAACTCACATGATCAGAAGATCCCACAATAGGCCATCTGCAAGCTGAGGAGCAAGAAAGCCAGTCCAAGACCCAAAGCTGAAGAACTTGGAGTCTGATGTTCAACAGCAGGAAGCAACCAGCACAGGAGAAAGATATAGGCTTGAAGGCTAGGACAGTCTAGGCTTTTCATGTTTTTCTGCCTGCTTATATCCTGGCCATGCTGGCAGGTGGATTAGATGGTGCCCACCCAGATTAAGGGTGGGTCTGCCTTTCCCAGCCCACTGACTCAAATGTTAATCTCCTCTGGCAACACCCTCACAGACACACCCAGGATCAATACTTTGCATCCTTCAGTCCAATCAAGTTGACACTCAGTATTAGCCATCACAAACGTAATCAAAGTGGAAGAGAGACTATTTCTAACAGTTACCCTCTTAAGCTCTGGGGTCACATAACTTGATTAAGTGATTTCATCTACTTTAACTTTAGTCTCCTCATCTATAAAATGGGCCTAGGAAAAGTCTTCACTTCATAAGTGTGGTGTACAAATTCAACGAGACAACTCATGCCAAGGAAAAGGCATGTAGAAAGTATTTCGTAATGTGTAGTTCTTGCTTATGTTGTATCCCAAGGATCCTAAAACCCATGCTTTATCTGCCCCCTGAAATTCTCCCATGAAAACAAGGTAACACCAGAGCTCAGTTTTGATTTGACCTACATGTCTCATCTGTGAGAAGGAGTAGGGGCTGTGGAACTTTGTGGTTTGGAGTGGGCATGAAACAATTCCCTGGTTGTAAGCCAAGACCTCTGAATTTTGCACCTGTGATTTCACTTCACTTCAAAGTCCCAAAGTACCACCCCTGCCATTTGTAGAGGTGAGAAATGAGTCATTTTTGCCACCTTCCTCAAAGCTCTGATAATTTTAAACACACCTATGTTCATTAGTGTTCCATGTGAAACATAAAATAGCTTTTAGTTAGGGTTTGGGCCGTCAAATGCAACCAAGCTTAATTAGAAAAGAAGGAGTTGTATAATGTCATGCAAAGAAGAATAGCCTGAGTCTTAGTGTGGCACCTGTGGGTGAACTAGGAGGATCAAGGGAGCAGTCATGATTCACTCATCCTGGCTCTGTCATTTGGCAGCTGCAGAACTGTGGGTAAGCTGTCGAACCTCTCCAAGCCTACATGTCCTTCTTTATAAAGAGAAGAAGGTAAAAGCCTTCCTAAGGTCATGATGGGGACAGTGTTCTGTAGGTAAGTATTTGTTGCTACTGGGTTCACTGCACTTCTCTCCACAGACCTGATGGCTTACGTAGGCAAGTCTGCTAACCACTTGGTATCTCCTCATCATTGGCAACCACAAGCAGGCAGCTCATTCTCTCCTAGGACCGATCTTCAACTTGCACCATGGGCAGTACCTAAGAGATTTCAAATCCAACACCAACAGGAGGTACATGTCCCAGTCGCACACATGTAGTCAGGCTGGGAGTGAGTTGGAGCCAAAAGAGAAGGAACTACTTTCCCATGATTCCCCCTGGCTATCCCTTGCCCCTAGAGAGAGGCCACATCCAGCTGGAATCTGGCAGGGACTGACTCAGTAGGGATTCTGGTTCTGGTAGCACACAAAGTCTCCTTGTCTCTTGAATATCTCCAGTTCCTTCCGTGGGACTTGCTCCATCTGATGTCCTTAGAGTCTTGTCACAGCATTTCCCACTTTGACTTGCTGTTTACTTAATTTTTTCTTACTGTTAGACTTGCAGTCATTAATAGCATGGACTCTGGTCTTAGACTATCTAAGCTAAAATACTGCTGTACCACTTGTCTCAGTGCCCACATCTATAAAATGAGGGTAAACATCACTCTTCCTTAGTAGGGATGTTGTGAGGATTCAGTGAATTTATGCAGGTAAAGCACTCACAACAGTGTCTGGATTACAGTTAGTAGCATATGTGTTGACTCTTGTTATTGCTTCCTTTTGCCTGAGTGACATCTCATAATTAGCAGGGTTCTTCAGGGGTTTCATCTTTCAAAAGAGAGGGGACAGAGACTGCCCAGTCAGCTCTTCACTCTGGACACTGAGTTAACCCGTCATCTTGCAATACACAGTCGGACTCTCTTCCCAGTCAGCTCTTCACTCTGGACACTGAGTTAATCCGTCATCTTGCAATACACAGTCGGACTCTCTTCCTGCCTGTTTATTGTGATCCTAGAGTGGCTCCATCCTTCCTGTTCTTGGGACAGTTCCTCTTTTTCTGGAACTATCTGTTTACTCATATTTCTGTATATCCACCCTTCCCCACACAGAGAGAAATACATATTCACATTTTACAAAAAGATATAAACTTAACTTAAAAAAAACCAAATACTCAAATATGCCAGCCCCACCAATATTACCCAAGGAAAAGGGCAGTTCTCCGCTATGTTCCTAATTCTCCCTAAATGTGGGTGGCGCCTAGGAGACTGCTTTGGGCTTTTAAAATATTTCCCCTCAACAGCTATCTTTTTTAAAGCTACAACAACAAGGGAGTTGAGTTAAAAGAGTTCTCTAAGGTAAAATTGTCTTTTTTGCCACTTAGGTAAAACTTAACGGAAATAATATTCCAAAACACCACACAATACCCTCTCCCTATCAGACCTCAGTCCTCCCGGCCCACAGAGGCTCTTGGCAGCAAAGTCCATCTTCATGTAAAGCTCTGGTGAGAGACATGGGTAACTCTGAGCACTCCTCATGCCTTTCCCAGTCTGTATAGCACAAGAAACTCCAGACATTTCCAAAAAGTTACCCATCAGCTTCCCAGTAAAACAAAAGGCCATAAATTGGCACTTTCTTTTCTCTCTCCACCCAAGCTGTTCATACAGACAAAAAATTTAAGTCTGCAAGTTGAAAAATGCTTTCTTTTTTTTAAAGTAGCTACCCACATTAAAGGAAGACTGTTTAATTCTAGATCTACAGCTAGAAGATCAAAAATAGGAATAATTAAAGTCTGAGATGTAACTGTTAAGAAAGGCATTTTTAAAATCCTCTTTGCCAAGTCTTTAAACAGGTAAACCACATATTTAAAGAAAGTATGAAGATCTGAAAATTCTAATGGGTTTTTTTTTTTTTTTTGGTTTAAGACATAATGATTTCAGTCTTCAGAGACCACAAAGCAGGGTTTATAAAGCTCTCTAAACTGTCAGCTGAATAATTATCTAGCAAAGCCCATGTGGAGGTGACTCCCTGTAATTCAGCTTCTTTCCTGTTTTGAAACAGAAGGTTATTAACCTCTGGAACAAAATTTGGCAAAGTCAGGAACGTCAGTTTTATGCAAACAGTATTTCCTTTTTGTGGCCTTCCTTTTCAGCCTATGATGTTTAATTTTTTAAAGTCTTACAAATATACCGAATTCTACTCAACCACCCTTTCCAAATGCCCCAGAGAGCATGTAGAACTTAAAAGAAAAAAAAAAAATGAAACAAGTCTCCCTTTTCCAACGTGGCTAGAGCCAAATGAACTTTATGTCAAAAACCCATGAATAATCTGACAATTTATATTCCAAAGAGAAGGTGAGGCAGGCACATTAAGGGTCGTATGCAAAATAAGAATTCTGAAAAAAAAAAAAAATCTCATTACTGCCAAACCTGTTGGTTTTTTAATATGATTATAATTTTAAATTGTGGCTTTAAAATATCTAAGTGCTTGGATGTTATTGCTTTAAAGTCTCCACTTGAGAGATTGTGGCTGTGGTTTCCCTTTTACCTAAAAGTAATCTGGACAGCTGAATAATGGGCTCGTCTGTTTGTTGCATGGACCTGTTCATCATAGTTTGAAACTAACTTATTCAGCCTCCTTCCCCACAGGATGCAAAGTATCTTCAAGCAAAGACAATACATGTCATTATCCTAACTTGACTGAAGGAAAAGCTAAGCAGTGAACTTGAGATCAGATTCAAAACCTGAAATGGAGCAGAAACAGTGCCTGGCTTGCTGGTGTTCAAAAAGAACCCTTGCCTGGGTGTCAGACAGGGCTGTTCACTACACCAAACCAGGTAGGAGATATGGGATTCATGGAGTAGAACACAAAAGCCCAGTTCATTGAGTATAAAGAAGGAAAATTAACAGCTCACCTGTTCCAGAGCTCGCCAGCTTCCCTTAAGCTTAGTCAAACACGGTATTTTGTTGTTTTTTGTTCTAAAACCAGAAATCTACCTACTACTGTTTCTGCTGCTGCCTGTCATCTGCCACATCCAAAACGAGCCTGAGGGAGGCAGGTGTTTCCCTGCTTCGCTCTCAGGGTAAGAGTGGAATTGGGAGAAGGACAATGAACAAGAATGCGGTCCTGGCCTCCTATCCCCAACTGAAGATCACCTTAGCTACACAGTCTCCATTATCTGTGTCAAGAAATGTGGTTAGCAGACATGGACAAATCACCAAAGCAGCTGTAACTGTTCCTGGTAGGATGTTATTTCTAAACTTATCAGCCTGAACCGTGCTTTAAGGACTGGAACCGGGTAGATATGCCATCACCATTCCCTGGACAAACCAACAAATGAAGCAAGCATAAAGCAGCAATCCTACAACCACATACTTGGTAGTTTCCTCCTGGAACCCGGAGTTATGTTATTAGAGTGCTTTATTTTACCACGATGTTTTCAGGTCATCCCAGCCTTAAAAAGGTGCATGTTTTTGTGACTTCCTCCTGCCTGAAGATAAGCTACTAACTTCTCAGGAAACTTCTCTATTCTAACACTTAAACTTCAAAGTTTGGGATCGGCATTCATCTTCTCTCTGAATTCAGCTGCTTGATTCTCAGTGTTCCAAGTGCCATAAACATCAAAGTCTCTTTGACTGTTTCTTTCCCAAAATTTCAAAGCCCCTTGTGAAAATGGACTCCCAAATCTCCTGTCCTGATATCTTGGAGTTCCCAGCTCTGACATGATAATTAGGCCCTGATTAGTCTGCAAGGCTAGATTCAAATATATGACACATACGTATAAACCATGAGAGCTTGATAGCTGCATTTCTCAGTGACAGCCTGCCTTTGTAATAGAGAAAATGCACACACAGTCCACAAGAGATGCTGAGACAATTATCTCAGCGTAACCAGAGAATAGGGGTTCCTTTAAAACCCCTGTATTCTTTGATAGCATTAACTCCATGGCTCCCGGGATCATTGGCATTACCAAGTCATACTGTAGCCAATCTGTCTTTCTCTGCTGCCTGAAGACCCCCCAAGAGCTGTCTTCACCTTCCAGCATACTCTCTTTCTTCCTAGAAACTAGAACAATTGTATGACATGCTGTAACTGACCAGTGACTACTTGGTTAGAGGACATTTTGAGGGATACCTTTCACTTCTGCAAAACTTAGCAAATCAAATCAAAACAAACAAATAAAAATACAACAGCCTGGCATCCTCAGGATAAGGGGCTAAAGTAAAAAATATCTAATTTTGACAGGTAGATGGAATTGTTACTTTAGATTTTGGCAAATCTATAAGAGGAAAAGTAAACTCGTGGTCTTTATAGGAAGTCAATGGTTGAATATTACAATGTGGACCAATTTCACCCAGATAGAATTCCTAAGTACATTGATACCTAAGTAATTCTTCCTTAGGTGTCCTTAAATCTTTAGAAAATCATTTCTGATTTAAATCCATGTAGGTCTTACATATTTTTTATTAAGTTTATTCCTGGATAGCTTACAGTTTTGTAAATGTCATCTTTTTTTCCTCATGACATTTTCAAAATTGCTTATTAATTGGGTATAGTATCTGGCCAACTTGCTGAATTCTCTTATTAGTTGAAATCATTTTTCAGTTGATTTGCATGGATTTTCTAAATAGAAAATTATCGTGTCTGCAAGTAAAAACAGTTTTGTCTGTTCTTTTTCAACACTTATGTTTTATTTCTTTTTATTGTTTTATACCACTAGTGAGGATTTTGAGCAACACGAGTGTGTCCTTATTGTGTTTGTTTCTGATTTCAAAGTGCTGATTCACCACTGAGCGTGATATTTGCAGAGGGTTTCTTTCCTTTATGAAAATAAAGCTGTTTTCATTTTGATTTCTGTTTTAAGTTTTCTAATCATTAATGGGTCCTTAATTCATTAAAATTTTCTTCTAAATCTATCAAAATGATGTGGTGATTTGATCCTCTTAATTCTTGATCAAACGAATTACATTGATAGATTTCCTAATGTTGAAAAATGCTGGCATTCCAAGGATAAGCCCTACTTAATTAAGATGTATTATACTTTTAATATACAAAAGAATTTAATTTGCTAATGTTTTATTTAGGATTTGTGTACCTTTGTTCAGGAATGTGATTGATCTACAGTTTTCTTTTCCCACATTATCCTTGTTTAGTCTTGGTATATGGTTATGCAATCCTCATAGATGAGTAGAGAAGCTTCCCATTTTATTCTATGTTCTGAAAGAAGTGATATAGCCCCCAAATTATCTGTCATTGGTGACCTGAGCCTTCTGGCTAGCTTTGATTCACTTTATAATGTTTCTGTAATTACCTCTTTTCAGTCAGTGTCAGAATTTATATTTACCTAGAAAAGCATCCATTTTTTAATGTAGATTTTCAAATTGATTGTAATGAAGTTGAACATGGTATCTTTTAACGTTTTAAATCTCCTCACAGGATCTAAGTCTGCTTTATTTCTAACGTTGTTTTGTGAATGTCCTCCTTTTTCATAACTGCAGCCTTGATCAATTTTTCTTTTTTGCTTTTACTCCATTAATTCCTGCATTTCATATGTTTATTTATTCTTTCCATCTATTTTTTTGGTGGGGCATTACCTAATTATTTTGTCACGAGCTTCTTAGTGCATAAGTTTAATGCATTTTTACAAACTTTTCTCATTGTCAAATTAGGACATTTAAAGCTATAAAATGTCCTCTGAGTATAATTTTATATACAACCTCTGAGTGTAGTTTTTTGTAAAGTTCTGTTCTCACATTTTCATTTAGTCCCAAATTGTTTTTAATCTCAGTAAGATTTCCTTTTTAACCCTGAAATTATTTAGAAATCTGTGTTAAAATTTCCTGGTAGATGTATCTAGAATATATAATAGTTCCACAAATTATTAATGAAAAGACAAACAATCTGTTATAAAATAAATCTAAATTTAAACAAGTACTTCACAAAAGTAGATACTTGATTGGACAATAAATTTACAAAAAGGGAGTCAGGCACAGTGGTTCATGCCTGTAATCCCAGCCCTTTGGGAGGCTGAAGCAGGTGGATCACTTGAGGTCAGGAGCTCGAGACCAGCCTGGCCAACATGGCCAAACCTCATCTCTACTAAAAACACAAAAATTAGCCAGGCGTCGGTGGCGGGTGCCTGTAATCCCAGCCACTCTGGAGGCAGAGGCAGGAGAATCGCTTGAACTTAGGAAGTGGAGGTTATAGTGAGCTGAGGTTGCACCACTGCACTCTAGCCTGAGTGCAGAGACTTCATCTCCAAAAAAAATTATAAAAAGGAGTTGAATATTTAATATTATTTTAATATTAATGCTTCAATATTGATATTCAACTTTTTATAAATGTATTGGCCAAATATTAATATAAATATATACAAATATATATAATATAAATATTAACATTTCCTAGTCATCAGGAAATGAAAATTAAAACCACAATATGATATGTCTTGTATTCTCTCTCTCATCATTGTATGATATATGATGTATATGATATGACAATGAGAGAAAAAGAGAATATAAAACATGAACTGAGACCTCACAGAGCTTACCTTCTAGTGGTAAAGCCTAATGTTTTTGTCAAATAATCATACAAATTTAACCCATTTACATATATTGTAATTACTAATATAATTGAATGTCTTTCCATAATCTTATTTTATGTTTTCCATCTATCATAATTTTTTTTTTTTTTTTTTGAGACAGAGTTTCACTCTTGTTGCTTAGGCTGGAGTGCAGTGGTGTGATCTCGGCTCACCGCAACTTCTGCTTCCTGGGTTCAAGGAATTCTCCTGCCTCAGCCTTCTGAGTAGCTGGAATTACAGGGATGCTCCACCCTCCCTGCTAATTTTGTATTTTTGGTAGAGACGGGGTTTCTCCATGTTGGTCAGGCTGGTCTTGAACTCCCAACCTCAGGTGATCCGCCTGTCTCGGCCTCCCAAAGTGCTGAGATTACAGGTGTGAGCCACTGCGCCTATTTTTGGTAGAGACGGGGTTTCTCCATGTTGGTCAGGCTGGTCTTGAACTCCCAGCCTCAGGTGATCCGCCTGTCTCGGCCTCCCAAAGTGCTGAGATTACAGGTGTGAGCCACTGCGCCCAGCCCATCTATCCTAGTTTTAAGAAAAGTTGTTAGTCTTCCCTTTTTACCATTTGTTTACATTTAAATACTTTGATTTTTTTCTGGAGAACATTGGACGTTATACATCTTATTTTTATTTTTTCTTGGTGATTATCCTTCAATTTTAACACACATTTAAGCATATATTTTTCTATGAATATCTGGTATTAGTCAATATCTCTATACTCTCCCTGGATAGTTACCTATTGATTTAGCACAATTCCAAATTAGCCTACTTTCACTTTCCCCATATCCTATCCCTCCATTCCAAAGCCACTATGTTAAGATCATTTGAAATTTTAGTTTTAGTTTAGTTCTATTATTTTTTACATTGTGCTGTCAACAACTTTTTAGATTTAACTTACAATTTTACAAGTTTGTTTAACACTTTGTTACTTATTGACCACTTTCTTAGCTTCCTTTTTCTTTTGCTAGAAATTCTTGAGTATATCTGCTTAGAGAGGGTCTGTGGGTGGTAATCTTTCCAGTCCTTGCATGTCAGTGATTTTATTTTGCCCTTCAACTTTAATGGTAGTTTGGCTCAGCATAAAACAGTAGTTTTCTTGCAGCTGTTCTCTTTTCAGCAGTTGAAAACCAATGAATTCCCCTAAATTGCTGTCATTTATGTTCTGGTGCTGCTTTTCCTTAGATTTCAGTTTAACAAGTATTTGTTGAGTTCCCACTGAGTTGGACACCTTCCTAGGTGCTGAGGATACAGGGATGAGTAAGACGCTGGTCTGTGCTCTGTGTGCTGGGTTCACTCCCCACTTCTGCCCCAGTCTTCCTGTGCTTCTCTCGGACCCCCTTCTCCCCAAGGAGCTGCCTTCCTCAAAGCAAGCCAATGGCTAGGCTGTGCAGCAGCAAATGGTGTGGTCTGACATTAAACAAACAAACAAATTCCTGCACTGTGCTGACTTAATTCTTATTCTTATGTATTTGGATGGGGGAAATGCCCAAAGAATGAAGCTGTAAAAATATTGCTACTTGCCCATTGGCCATCCACCCACTGAGGGAAGACCTCAGGCCATCTGGTCTCTTCTGATAAGTGCTCTGACCCAGCTCTGATGGACAAACCATGTCTTTCTCGCTATCATTTTCGGACATTTTCATGAGTTATGACATTGGGAGAGAAAAGACTAGCTTCTTGGCAAAGCAGTTTCCTGAAGGAAAAAAAAAAAAATGGGGCTGAGGGTGGAGGGAGCATTTATTAAATTACCTGAAAAACTTTTTTGAAATGAACTTTCTGGGTCCTTACCCCCAGAAAATGAAATTTGACCTATTGGGGGACCCCAAATACACATGTTTTGAAAAAGTGCTTTAGGAAATTATCATATGTATTTGACACATGACCACCCTGCCACCTCCTAGTGGAAATCACTGATGTTATCTAACTCTTTCCTTTTATATATGGCCCACAGAAGAAAGGTGATTGATTTGCCTAAGGCTACACAGCTAGTTAATAGTAGAGCCAGGAAGAGACCTGAGAACATTCTGATTCCCAAATGAGTGCTTCTTCTGACATTACCAATGCTTCCCCTTTAACTCTTATTCTTCTGGCAATGATCATCATCATCATCATCATCATCATCATCGTCATCAGACATTCTACTGGTGACATTACATAAAATTATCTCTCGTATTTGCAATAGTCCTGTAAGACAAGTATTATCTCCATTTCTTACTCCCTGTCCACGTTGCCAACCTTCACATACTATGCATCCTGAGGCTCAGGATCTGCCATCACCAAGTTCCCCTATATCTTTTGTCCCTTTTCTTAAGGTCTCTTTATATCTTGCCTTAATGGAAATTTGGCTGTCCCCTTCATCTGCAGCGTCTCAAATGGAGACAATTCCTGTCCCACCTTATTCTCCTTATATCAGAGTGAAAGTGGAATAAATGTGACATTGTACTTTAAATTCAGTTATCTTCTCCCCTCCTTCAAAGCCCCTAGATCCTAGATCCTCTGAAATTCATGTCACCAAACTTGACCATCTGCCACCCATATCTGCTGCTGTCATCTACCAACTCACTCCCTTCATTCATTAATAACTTTAACACCTGGCGCTCTACCCCCATTCCTATCCTTGGTAACTTTAACAACCTTGTAGAATAGTGGAATACCTTGACCTCTGAGTTCCCTGACCTCCTCACCTCCAACAATCATTAATCTCTATTTCACCTCAGCCACACTCTCATGATTGTGTCACCACCAGTTAAGGTACCACTTCCAAAATCTGTATTTCAGTACTCCCCATGCTCTGAAATCAATCTATTGACCCTACCATTTTTATCTCATTATAAATATATATAATATATATATATTTATAAAGAGATAAATATATCTCTTTATCCTCACGTACCTTCTTGTTCTGCTGAATTCCTTGGTTCACCATTATAATTACTGCTTTGTGCATTCTGTTGTTTTTCTAACCTTTCTCTTTCTGTCAAACTCATCTGGTAAATGCACATTCAAGATTAAGTCTATATCCACATATCTTGTGACTACACCTGAGGAGCTCAAAGCTGTGGCAGAAAACACAAAGATGCTAATAAGTTTACCTTCATCACATTACTGCATACCCCAAATAGGCACTCAGCACACCTGGCAGTTTTATGATACTTCTTTTATGTGTCCACTTTGTGAAAATATTTTCTTCGCATCTTCCCTCTTGTTCTTAAACTTTAGAAATGGCTAGCTTAGCCTGGGTTCCCCTAAAAGTCATGCCTAAAACAAAGACTTATCCCAAGGTAGTTGTTATAAAAAGTGATCCTAGGGATCCAGAGACAGGATCCGAGGAGTGAAACAGCGGAAGGGCAAAGATGCATAAGTGAATGGGCTGCTCCTAGGACAACAGATGGTCAATTCCATGGGACCTTCTGAAGATCCTGATAGGATGCAGCTTGTATTTATCTGCTTGGGGAGTAAAATGGTTGAGCATTTATCCATAGGATCCTGCCTTCCATTGGTCAAAGGTGGTTCTTGACACTAACTTCCTCACATCTCCAGGCTGTCCATGGATGAGTGCCCAGTGGATTCTACAGGCATTCCACACAGCAGCTTCAGAGGGGTCCTGGGGCAGACATTGCCACATTGCTGCAGAGCAAAGCTGTTTTGACACCTTTGCATAAGTGTCAAAACTGCAATGGTCAGAAGGGTAGGGAGTGACACTGGGAGGATTCGAAATGGGGCACAAGAGATATCCCTTGTACCTTGCCTATCTGTTATGGACCCCCTAAACCTAATCTGAGTCTTTTTCAAGGCTGCAGCCTTTACCAGGACTTAGTGCAAGAGTATGAGTGACACAAGCGCTGATCCCCTGCCACAGCTGATCTCAAGACCATACTTGGTAAACATCACTTATTTCTAACACCTGTTCTCCATTTCCCTCGTCCTCGGTCAGCGTTTAGTTAGTGTAAGTTGCTTGTTTAGTGCAGTGACAGAGACCCTTATCCCTAAGAGCTCTGATCCCTTACATACCCTTCCCTTGCCATGGTTGTGGAATTGTGGGTCTGCCATCATTATGAGGCAAGAGAACACTGAAAGTCACTCCTGTAGATATCCCGAGGTTCAGACATAGACCTCCCTACCCTCACTGGCTAGCTAGCAGCAATCCAACCCATCAAGCCAATGGAGTCTAGCACACTGTGAGTATCATTCTGGTGCTGGCCTTGGGAAGAAGGTAAGAGAGACAGATGGATCAAAAGTTATGCATAGTAGTATGGGGGCCAGAGACCTTAACAAAGAAGGGCCTATCATTTCTTGAGGACCTATTATGTGCCAGGTAGTTTGGGTGACTTATCATTTCCACACGACAGCGCCACTGTTAACCTCATTTTCATAACAGGAAACAAGTTCAGAGCAGATAATTAACTTGCTGAGGCAGAGTTCACACCCAGATTGCCCAAGGGGGTGAAGTCTACCAGGCAGGGCTCCTTTCAAGGCCCAATCTGACTAGATATGCATGCAGAATACATAACGAATCGTGTACCCAGACACTGCCAAGGTGTCAGATCATGACATGGCCAGCCATAGGGCACCTGCAGCGTCCAGAACACCTCTTTGCTTCTTTTGCGTGTGAGGTGTCTTGGGCAGACCAATAAAGTGTGATTCTTTCAAATCCATCCTGTAAACGCACCTCTCTCCTTCTTAAAGTCTCCCTCTCTTCCCCGGAGCCTCCCTGCGCACTTCAGGAACAACACCCAAGCAGGCTGCCTGTCCGCAGGGGTTGGATCCAGTCCGCGCGGTGGCGGCGTGGCGGGCCTGGGTCTGGCCCTCGGGCTAGAGCTGCCGGCGCCTGCTTCCTGTGGGAGCAGCGACCGCACAGAACGACAGCGCGGGCAGGGCTCAGGCAGGGAGCAGGGAGGACCCGGGTTAGAGGCGCGGGCTCTCGTCAGGAGAGGCAGGGACGGTGACCAAGTCCCGGAAGCGTGCCGGGCCCGGTTGAAAGCGCCAGGCGGCTGGGGAAGAGCCATCGGATGGAGGAGTCCTACGCCTGGAGCCGTTCAGGGAAGACCGCAGTCGCCTCAAGGGTACGCAGGCCGGCGAGGGGCCGCCGGGGCTGGCTGCGGTCGTGCGACGGCCGCTCGGAAGCTGACCATGGATTTCAAGAGCGCCACCCGGAGGAGCCCCAGGACCTGCGGCGGGACGGAGGGCGGCCTAGGCAGGCCTGCGCGCCGACCTCGTTTCCCGCGAGCCCTGCCTCCTCTCCTCGGGCTGCCCCCGCTGCCCTTACTTTTGTGACAGCCTCAGCCCCTGCCGTGGCTTCCTCTCCTTGAGTCGCTCTTGTTCTCTGCTTGCTGGCTCCCAGGGCCATTGTTCTTCCAGATGGCGGCTGGAATGATAGGCTGCAGCTTCGGCACCCCTGGGGTGGTAAGAGTCAGGGCTGCTGCTGAGTGGGTGCCTCCTCTGTCCAGGCCCAGCACCGGAGCACCCCAGCTTTACAAAGGCAGCAGAGCAGGCTTCCCTGCGCGGGCTCTGGGCCAGACGCCCTTCCCGGACTCTGGCCACTTCTGCCACTTACTGGTTGTGAGACCATGGACAGGTCACTTAACATCTCTGTGCCTCAGTTTCCTCCTCCATAAAACAGGGATGCTGACGGTGATGACACTACTTTCCTTTTAGGGTTGCGTGGAGAATCCTTAGAGAGGTGCAGAGCTGACATGTGTTTTGAATCATGTCATCTACTCCTTAGAACAACGTGTGAATTGTCACATTTTATAGGGGGGAAACTGAGGCTCCAAAGTTAATAGGCACTTTCCAGATGACACATCTAGCAGGAGCTGAGATCGGAAACCTACAATTTGTGACTCTAGGGTCCATGCTCTTTTTAGTCTTTCAAAATCAGAAGCACAGAACGAGACAGACCGACAGGTAGACAGGTAGAGAGAGCCCATGCAGTGCCTGGGCTGGCCCTGGACCCCTGCCAGAAGCAGGGATTCCAAGTGGTGCTGCTTCATTTTTACTTCTACTCAGTATCCTGGGAACCAGACCAAGATCGGGAGCCAAAATTCCCACTGCAGGAGAGGCTCCAAATTTGATGGGTACAAAAATAGACACAGACAGGTGATCTTTCCCAGCTCCTTCTTTCTCCCCTTCCACAACGAGAGCTTAGTGATACCCTAGCCACCTACCCAGAAGCCATGGGCCCTGTGGGAGAAAGATGGAGCACTGCGGGGTTTATACTAAAACAGGAGTTGCAATCTGGTTTCAGAATCTCATCAAAGTCCTTCTCTTGCCCTTTTGGAGGCTCTGTTTCTAAACAGAAACCAAGCGGAGGAACAGAGATTCTGGAGTTTCAGGACTGTGCAAAGGCTCCAAGCATTAGAGCATTCTCTAAGCTCTCCCAGTTCTTGCCTTTCTTCTCAGTTTTTTTTCTCACAGCCCTGTGCCAAGCATTCAATTAATCACCCTGCTCCTGCCCCCACCTCAGCCAAATGGGTACCAGATGTATCATGTAGACTTCGGACGAAGTGGGATAGAAAAACTTTACTCAGACAGATCGGCAGAGAAAACACAATTAGGCAAAGCACACAGAGCTGAAGAAGCAGTAGGCAAGCCAAGTGTCCAGGAGCTCACCTGCAACACATGTCCAGGAGCCCCTCAAAAACCATCCATTTCAAATGGGGGCCATATGGGAGCCCCTACCCAACAATGACAGGCTCTGGGCATAGCAAATCAACAGTCCCCACGACAGGGGCTGGGGAAGTGAAAAGAGATGAATTTGCTTGTATTCCACCCTGGGGTCTCCAGGAAGGATGTAGAGCCTGTGGCTGCTGTGAAAACACAAGAGCTTAGTGCCAAGAAGCAACCAGAAAACTGGCCCAGCTCCTTCCTGATCTTGCAATCTAGACCTCCAGCTGGGGCCCAGAATTGCAATCACTGGAAAAGGAAGGAACAAAGGCCCAGTTTGAAATAACTCTTTGGGGGTTCTGCTCGGATCCCTGAGCTGAAAATAACCGCCATCACCTTGGGGGCTCCCTAACGGCCTCCCTACTTGGAGCGTCAGGAAGCCCAGGAGGAGCTCCTGCCAACAGCAAACACCCAGAGCCCTGGGCAGTTTGGTCCTGCTACTACCTGGGAGCAGCAGCTGAGATGCAATAGTCATTCACCTTCCACCAACATTACAGATACTAAAGTGAGAATTCAAAGAACTGTCTCTTACTTCAGAGAACAGCACAGTGCCAGGAAGCAGTGCTGCAAGCTCAGCCTTACATCAGACAGATATAACCTCAAATTCCAGTTCTACCTCTTATAAGCTGTGCGATCTTGAGCAAGTTACTGAACCTCTCTGGGCTTATTTCCTCATTTGTAAACTGGAGATAATACACATAATACATTTAAAGTTTCAAGGAAGATTAAGAGAAATAAGCACATGTATGGTGTTGAACACAAACCTGGCACACAGTCAGAACTGAATAAATGGCAGCAGCTTTGTGCTGAGCTCATTAAAAGGACATAAACACCTATAGAAATAGGGAGGTAGGAGAGAGAGGAGTGAACATGAGGAATAAATCTGTAGCTGAAAGGTGTGAGAAGATAAAAGAGCTACAGTTGGAAAAAAACATAGCAAAGTGTCAATAGAACTACGTCACCCACACCCACTTATAAAAAGAGGAACCGAGCTCTCTAGCTTATTAGCAGGGGATATGTTCTATTTAAAAAAACCAAACCAGCCCAAAGTACACGTCAACTGTATTGCATCCACATAGTGGAAATGATCACCCAGCTCTCTTCTTTTCCTACTCCATAGCCTTGCATGATACCTGAGCTTGGCTCCCCTTGCATTTCACCAACAAGGTCCGTCTTTTCTCTTTCCTACCTACCTTCTTTTTGTTACAGAAATGATTCCAGATGAAAAGTGATGGGTGGATTCCAACTAGAAAGGAAGGTATCCCAGTGTCCTTTTGGAGGCTCAGTCCCTGGAGCTGGTCTTGGCCACCACCTCTGTCCATAGGTCTGATACCACCACAACCCACCAGTGTGGCCCAGCGTCTGCTGTGTTCTCTTCCCCAGAGCTAACCAGCAGACCTCAGCACTCACAAGGATAGCAGGAGGGGGGAGCCACATGGCTAAAACCTGGGAAAACCAGGCCAACTACTATAAATCCATGGAGCTTGTATTTGGGGATTTCGTTTAACAGAGGAGCAATGAATCTCAGTCTGGAAAATTTAGCTTTATTTTCTTCAAACTTAAAAGTCCAACTCTGAGCTGCCAATTCAAGTGTCTGGTGAGAGATTCAGTCCAGTTGCTGTCGAGGCCCCTCCCCCCTTCCTAGGCTGCACAGGAATCTGGGGAGGCTTATCTTGCTCAGAAGATAGTGAGCGAGAGTCTCCAACTGCCTGGACATCAAGGTTGCCTCTCACCTCTTATGGCCAAACCCACAGCAATCCCTGGAAGTCTGATTGCTCTTGGCTGAGTGACAGATTCACTGTCAGACTGGGGGTTGAGGAGGCAGCGCCTTGGGCTCAGTCTGCTTATGTGTAGGTGTACTATGCTGCCTTCCCCTCCGAATTTCATCTCCTCCTTGGGATATGGCTACAAAATGGTAATGTGGTTTCACTCTCTCCCTCCCCATAGCTCCAAAATCATCTAATCAGGAGAAAAATCTCTCCTTCTTCTCACTCATCGGCCACTGAGGCTCTATAGTGGTTCAGTGGTGTTCCTCTAAAAGGTATGTCCACTTGGACCCTCAGTATGTATCTATTTGGAATAAGATGTTTTTTCAGATGGAACTAAGGTAAGGATCTCAATATGAGATCGTCTTGCATTAGGGTGGGTCCCAAATCCAATGACAAGTGTCCTTATCAAAGAAAACAGAGACCCCGTGTGGAAGCCGTGTGAAGACAGAGCCAAAGAATGCCGGAAGTTGCCAACAGCCACCAGGAGCTGGGAGAGAGGCATGAAACAGACACCGTCTCAGAGGCTCCAGGAAAAAACCAACCCTGTGATACCTTAATGTTGGACTTCTGCACTCCAGAGCTACGAAATAATACATTTCTGTTGTTTTAAGCCACCAGGTTTATGGGCAATTCCTTAGAGCAGCCCTTGGAAACGAACACAGGCTGTTCGTATTCTTTCTTTAATTACCTTGGGCTTTTGCAAAGGACAGTCTTTTATCTTCCATAGCTTTTGCTTTCTGCCTTGCAAAAACTTCTATGGCACAGAAATAATAAGGCCCTAGACCCCTGCTAACAAGGGCGAGGAAAAGGTAAGTGCAAAGGAACACATGCAAACTAAATTCTCAATAAATTATACTGGCCCCAAACACTTACGGAACTTTTACTTGAAAAAAAGAACTGCGGTGAGTGGTGTGTGAGAGGACACAGAGATTAGGCCATGGAGCACCTAGGTTAAGTCTGGGCTTCCAAAGAAGTATATTGGAGGTTGGAGGTTTGCAGGTCTGATCTAGCTACATGGTTAATGGTTCATTTCCCCAGGAAGTAAGTCTAAGGTATCAAGCCAGGAAAATACACCTGCTTCTGGATTTGCTCATCATTCTCATAATATGTTGCTGTGAGGAAGTTGGATCTATCTGGAACCACTGGCCCTGGTGGGAGTTTTTGACCCAGGCAGATAGAGTAGATGTGAGGTACAAGAATAAAGGAGAACACAGCTAAGCCCTGTCTCTCCTTCCCTTGGCTCCATTCCTGGGTATTTATGCCTGGGACTGATATTGCTCCCAAGTAGTGCAACATTTTCAAAACATATCTAACTCTTTATAACTGCTATAGCATAAATTAGTGCTAATTTTAATCCCTAAGCAGTGAGTTAACATGACTATCTAGCAAAATTTAAAAAACAATTAATAGATACAAATAAATGCTTTCTGACTACTGTAAACTGTTTTTAACTTGTTTATGTTTATTCCATGCATCATCTCAAAACCATTCTATTTTTAAATCCAGGCCTCTTGGTTCTCCATAACTGTCCACAGATAACCTGGGACTTTAGTATCAAGAGTTCTAATCTGCACCAAACCCCTGTGACACGAATTTACCTATAAAACAAATCAGCACATATCCACTGAACCTAAAATAAAAGTTTTAAAAATAGTTCTGTGCAACATCCAAAGGCTTCTTCTGTGTGTTTCTTCTGTCCCCATAAAATGCAGATGGCAAAAAAAAAAGACACAAAAAACTCAGAAATGGGCCTCTAGCCAATTCTAAACAGTTGTTCAATTGCTTTGATCCATCCCAATTAAGTGAGTCATCTGCCTCCATTTTCCTGGTCTCTGATCTGTTTCTGTGGTTTCGTTTTAATACCTTAAACTTACCCTTAAGCACGGTCATCAGCACTGCTTGCCTCGCTTTGCATTTCACAGAACAATTATGACTTGAATTGGCTTCGGTAAAAAGGTAAATATTTCGTAAGAGAAGGAGCTAACCCTCAGAGCTAATGGAACAAAGGACTTGAATGCTACCAAGTTTCTCTTCTTGCGATTCTTTCTTGACTCCTCTCTTTTGTCCAGTTCATTTTCTAAGATCAGCTTCCTTCACTTGGTTGGGAATTGACTGTCAGCCACTCCCTTGACCCACATGCTTTCATCACAGGGAGGTTTATGCCATTTTATAGCACCAATTGAAAAAAAAAATTCTAGGGAAAAATGCTGATTGACTTGGCTTAGACTAGATGCCCATCCCCATGACTATTGGTATTTATGATTGACAGCGTAAAAAAACACACACGAATGGGGAATGAGTTTTCCCAAGGACAAGGAAGGTGTTATTCCAAGATTAAAGGAAGGTGATTACAGGAAACACAAAACAAAACACCCCTTGATGTCCACTATTCTTTCCTTGACCACAATATGGTATTTCTCTCCAAATATGTAACTGCTTAAAGTTGCTGTGGCTCAGGGAATCTTTCAGACAACTTTCCTGTGCTTATTCTTCTTACACTGATAGGTGGCATGCTTACCAAATTCACCTAAGACTCAAGAGAAGAATGCTGTTAAATCTCCAGTTATTCATTATATATGTGTGTATGTGTATATACACACAATTTGTATTGTAAACACTTTACAGGATACTCTTATTTTTTATACAATCAAAGTTCATTTAGGTTTACCTACATATTTTTCACTGTGTTTGTTCTTTATTCCTTCTTACATGTTAGACTTCCCATCTGGGATTATTATCTTTCTGTCTAAATCATATCCTTTAGAATTTTCTTTGGTGTAAGTCTGATAGTGTTCATGTTTGTTCTCATTTCTTCTGTATTCTTGAAGAATATCTTAGTTTGGTATAGAATTCTAGGTCAGTAGATTTTTTTTTAACACTTTGACTCCATGTTCTTCTACTGCTCACTAATTGTCTATGTGGCTGTTGAAAAGTCAACTGTCTGTGTAATTGTAGTGCCTTTGATGATAAGTTGCATCTTTTTCTCTACATGTTTTAAAATATTTGCTCTTTGATTTTTTTTTTTTTGGTAGCTTCATTTTGATGGGGTGGATTTTTTTAAAAAATATACCATTTGACATGTGATGATCTCCTTAAATCTGCAGGTTTCGTTACAGAAAATTGTTAGCAATTATCTCTTTAAATTTGCCTCTGCCCCATTTTTACTTGTCTCTCCTTCTGAGATTCATCTTAAACATATTTTAGGTTTTCTTATTCTACCACATGTGTCTCTTATCCTCTCTTTTTTATTTTTTTTTATTTTTCTGTGCTGTTTTAGATAATTTCTTCTGATGTATTTTCTAATATACTAATCCTCTCTTCAGTTGGGTCTACTGTGGTAGTTAACCCATTATTTAATTCTTAATTTAAGTTATATCATTTTTAGTTCTAGATATTCTTTTGTTTCTTTTAAATATCTGCTATATCACATTTTATTACTTCCTGTTTTCTGCAGATCAAGTTGACTTTTATGGCTTAGAAGTTTTATAGTCTGTGTTTGACAACTCCAGTATTTTAAATTTATTTATATTTTCATGTCTTATTTCCTTGTCTATCTGGTTATCTGTTGCATGCTGGTCATTGTGTCTGAACATGTATGTATATATACATGCAAGCTGGAGACCCAGGAAAGCCAGCAGTGTAGTTAAAAAGCCTCAGAATCAATAGTGTAGATTCCTATCTAGGTCTGAAGGCCTGAGAACCAGGAGCATCAAGGACAGGAAAAGATCCGTTTCCCAGCTCAGTCAATCAGGCAAAATTAATTCAACCTTCTTCCACCTTTCTGTTTTACTTAAGCCCTTTTGGATTGTTTGATGGTCACGCACATTGGAAGGGCCATCTGCTTTACTCAGTCTACCAATTCAAATGCTAATTTCTTCCAGAAACACCCTCACAGACACACTCGGAAATAATGTTTAGCCAGCTACTGGGCATCTTATGGCCATCAAGTTGACACATAACATTAACCATCACAAGTCCATCCATTGTCAACTTGGCACTCATACATGTCTCCCTAAGCCATACTTAATCTTCAAATAAAGACAAATAAGGTCAAAATTCCACCTAATGTGATACAACTATCCTGCATACAACCAAAAAGGTACTACCCTCTGCCCTAGAAGAAAAGGTAAAGTTCTTCAGTGATATTCACTTTTCTTCTTGATATTCATAACTTAAATACTCTCGTATAAAATTAGCAATACTAAATACTATGATATAAAGTCAATATATCTTATGTTACATAAGGGAATGAGAGAAGAAGGAAAACAAAGAGATACACACACATATTCTAACAAAATGAGAATATATGCTTGACAATTATTGTCTTCATTTCTGTAACTGGTCAT
The DNA here is from genome assembly GCF_000951035.1 of Colobus angolensis palliatus. Classification (NCBI taxonomy): domain Eukaryota; kingdom Metazoa; phylum Chordata; class Mammalia; order Primates; family Cercopithecidae; genus Colobus; species Colobus angolensis. The sequence continues at coordinate 3,574,421 of NW_012119821.1, read as the reverse complement.
GTAATTATAGCTGGTATGTATAATTACTTTCTGCCACCCACTCTGTATTCCCTTTGCTTTCAGCAAGCATCTTGGCTGGTTGTGGTTCTTTACCCAGTGGGGTGATCCAAACGTTTATTCTTGAAAGGTCTGGGCTATTAGTGGTCCTGCTTAGATTGGGTTGTAGTTTTCCATTGACTTTAATCACAGGGCATGGTAATACTAAGATGCCCTAAGGGATCTGCCATATTCCACATATACTCTTCCTTACCTCCATGGCAGAATAGCAGTCCAATTTGTCCTCTGTAGTCAGGATTAATCACCTCAGCCAGCACAGTAATTGTCTTCTTTTCTGTTCATTCAGAGGCATGAGGAGTCTGAAGTGTCTGGGTGGCAGTCTTAACTTCCAGTTCAGTGGAATTATTGCTGTATTTCCTTGGGGAAGTATTTCCTCCTTTGGAACTAAGACCTCTAAGCCAGGAGAGCATAAAGTCATGGGAACAGAAAGAACAATTTTTTCAAGTAGAGGTCACTGGGCAGAAAAGTAAGTGGTGCCACTCTCATTTTCACCCTTTGATTCAGCAATCCGGACTGTGGGAGAAACAACACCTTGTATTGCTGGATTCAGGACACGTACAGTTTTCTGGAAAACCTTGCCTCAACCCTGCAAGGCATTGCCACCTAGCTGGTGCTGTAGTCTTCAAAAGGCCATTTCACCATTCTGTCAAACCACCTGCTTCAGGATGGTGGGGTGCACACACTATCTAGTTGCCTCTTTAGCGCTTCAAGATTGTTATTTTTATATTGCATGTAGATTTTTAGTTTTCCTCAGCAGAAAAGTTGCTCTAAATGTCCTAGCTTGCAATTTTAGGAGTTATTATACGTTAGTAAAAAAATATTATACTAGAAAATAAGAATAAAAGAAAAGAAAAATCTTCCAAAATCCCACCATCAGAGATATCCAGTATTAACCTTTTAGTAAAAATATTTTCAGAACCCTTTCTACACAAGCAATCACACATAAATTATTCTACATAAATGGAAACCTGTATAATTAGCTACCCTGTAGCTTTTGCTCAACATGTTTATTTTCCAAGTTAACTTAGCTATTGTAACTTATAATGTTTGCATAGTAATGCAGTTGACCCTTGATAAACATGAGTTTGAACTTCAGGGGTCCACTGATAGACGGATTTTTTTTCAAAAGCTATATTAGAAAATTTGTGGAAGATTTGCAACAATCTGAAAACTCACAGACAAACTGTGTAGCCTACAGATACCAAAAAAATTAAGAAAAAACTATGTAATGAATTCATACATGTATATAATACTCTATCATTTACTTACTACCATAAGATATATACACCTCTATTATAAAAAGTTAACATTAATCAAAATCTACACAAAATCAGACCATGCATAGTGCCATTCACAGTCCAGAGAAATGTGAACAAACATAAAGATGCAGTATTAAATTATAACTGCATAAAATTAACTGTGGTACCATACTCTACTATTGTAATAATTTTGTAGCTACCTCCTGTTGCTACTGTGGTAAGATCAAGCATTACAAGTATCCTTTTAAAATGCCATACAATGCTAATCATGCTTGCTTGAGCAGTTTGTTTCTCCAGTAAATTGGCTATTGCCATAAAAGTGATCTCTCACACAAGCCACTGTTGCAGCTATGCCAGCAGGCATGAACACCTTGCACTTTTTATAAAATACACTTTTATCTCATATTGAAAAGGCAGCTTTTAGTGGCACCAGGATTGCTCTAAGAAAGGCATGCCCTGTAGTCCCAGCTACTTGGGAGACTGAGGCGGAAGCATTGTTTGAATTCAGGAGGTTGAGGCTGCAGTGAGCCATGATCATGCCACTGCACTCCAGCCTGGGTCCCTAAAAAAAGTGAAAGAAAACACAAAGACATACCTATAGGCTGTAATATGATTCGAGAAAAAGCAAAGTCATCATATGAAAACTTTACACAAAAGAAAGGTGAAGAATCTAAAGCTGGAGAATTCAATGTCAGCAAAGGATGGTTTAATAATTTTAGAAAAAGATTTGGATTTAAAAATGTCAAGATAACAGGAGGAACAGCTTTTGCTGACCAAGAAGCAGCAGATGAGTTCCCACACATCATTAAGAAAATCATTGAGGAGAAAAGATACTGCCCAAAAAAAGTTTTTAATATATGATTTTAGTAGATGAAAGTGGCTTATCCTGGAAAAAAATGCCACAAAGAAAATTTATCATTATAGTAAGGAAAAGAAGTGAGCACCAGGATTTAAGGCAGGAAGGGATAGGCTAACTCTACTATTGTGTGAAAACACAGTCAGGTTTATGATTGGGATTGTCATCACCTATAAATCTGCTAATTCCTTAGCCATGATGGAAAAGATAAACACAGGCTTCCAGTTTTAAGGTTGTACAATAAGAAGGCCTGGACAACAAGAACTCTTTTTTTCTGAACTGGTTCCATCAGTGCTTTATCTCTGAAGTCAGAAAGTACTTTGCCAGTAAGACACTACCTTTTATTAGACATGCCCCTGCCCACCCAGAACACCATGAGGTCAACACTTAAGGCATCAAAGTATTCCACCTACCCCCAAACACAACACCTCTAATGCAGTCTCAAGATCAGAGGGTCATAAGGACCTTTAAGGCTCATTAGACACAGTACTCTATGAAAAAGATTATCAACACTGTGGAAGAGAACCTTGATAGAAATAACATCATGAAAGTTTAAAAGAATTATCTTCAATGGCATAATTCAATCGAAGATGCCGTCATTATAGAAAAAGCCATGACTACCATTGAGCAGAAACAAAAAATTCCTGCTGGAGAAAACTGTGTCTAGATATTGTACATGACTTCACATAATTTACAACAGAGCCAGTCAAGGAAATTATAAAAGAGACTGTGGATATGGAAACAAAAAAGTGTGGGAGGTGAAGGATTTCAAGATAAGAATCTTGGAGAAATCTGAGCGCCAATAGATACCACACCAGAGGAATTAACAGAAGACAACTTGATGGACAGGAGTGCTTCCAAATCAATGACAAATTATGAGGAAGAAGACATAGAAGATGCGATGCCAGAAAACAAATTGATGTTAGACAATCATGCAGAATGGTTCTCATTATTCAAGACTGCTTTTGACATTAATGACATGGACTCTTTTATGATATGAAACTAAAGCAAACAGTGGTAGAAGGATTGGTACCATATAGAAACATATTTTCCAGAAAAAAAAGGAAAAAGAGTCGGATGTGTTTTCGTAAAGTTATGCCAAGTGTACCTGCCTCCCCTGCCTCCCCTTCTACCTTCCACATCTGCCACTCCTGAGACTGCAAGACCAATGCCTCCTCTTCTTCCTCCTCCTTAGCCTACTTGTGTGAAGATGAAGAGTATGAAGACTTTTATGACAATCCACTTCCACTCAATGAATAGTAAATATATTTTCTCTTTCTTATTATTTTCCTAATAACATTTTATTTTCTCTAGCATACTTTATTCTAAGAATACAATATATAATACCAGTAGCTTACAAAGTATGCATTAATCGACTATTTATGTTATTGTTAAGGCTTCCAGTCAACAGTAGGCTATTGGAAGTTAAGTTTTGGGAGAGTCTAAATCTATACAAGGATTTTTGACTGCACTGGGGTGAGTTCCCCAATCCCCATGTTGTTCAACTGTATTTATATCTAACACATATTGAATATTTACTATGTGCATGAATTTTTAATGTATTAGCTCATCTAATCTCTGTAATAACTCTGTGAAGTAGATTGTATAGATTATGAAGTTACTTTATAGATTTTATAGTGTTTTATAGACTAGGAAATTTAAGCAAAGATAAATAATGTGATCAAAATCATAAAAGTAGTAAGAGGTAGGACTAGATTTAAACTCAGACAGACTGACTCGAAAATCTATGCTTATAAGAACTATGTCAAACTATACCACTATCTGGATATATTTAATTTATTAAACTAAGCCCTCTATTGATGGATAATTAAATTACTCAGTTTTATTATATATAAAATAACTTTTAAAAATTCTTGATAAACATCTTTATATGCTTGCTTATTTATTTCCTCAGAGAAAATTCCTCCAAAGAGAACTGCCATGTATATGCATTTAAAATTATAGATTTTGATACAATTGCTAATCTGTCCTCCAAAAAAATGTTTACCAATTCACAAACCCTCCATTAGTTTATAAAAGTGCCTATGTATTGACATGCTTTTTAGCATTGAGTTTTGTCAATATTTTCCTTTTCTGATACTTGAGCATTGAAAAATAGGATTCTCATTTTTTTTGCATTTGTTTTCCAATAGTGCTTATTGAGCTATTAGTGTCTAATCAGCTGTCCGATTCCTAATTGCTGCATTTCCTCTGTTAAGCCTTGGCTTTGACCCTGCTTTTTCCTCTCCATCAGTTTGTCCCAAGGAGACAAGCTTTTTGATTATGTTTCCTTTCAGAACAGAAAGCATTCTTCAGGATACAGGATCACTGAGAATCTCTCCTAAACCACATGTTCTGATTAGGATGCGCTTACCTGAGTGAGTACTTACTATGTGCATGAATTTTCAATGTATTAGCTCATGTAATCTTTGTAATAACTGTGAAGTAGATTTTATAGATTATGAAGTTACTTCATAGATTTTATAGTGTTTTATAGACTTGGAAATTTAAGCAAAGATGCTAATTTCAGAGCTGCTACTCTTTCCCCTTTTTATGCTCCAGAATCTGCTCACTTCCTCTCTCCTTTCTAATCAATGAATTTTCTAATAAAGACGCTGCATGACTGGCAGTAACCTACCATTTTTTCCAGGCCTACATAATCTTCTACCTAGAGTGTGTGAGCTTCTAAGCTTGTTACACTATTTTTTTTTTTTTTTTTTGAGACAGAGTCTCCTTCTGTTGCCCAGGCTGGAGTGCAGTGGCATGATCTCGGCTCACTGCAAGCTCTGCCTCCTGGGTTCACACCATTCTTCTGCCTCAGCCTCCCGGGTAGCTGGGACTACAGGCGCCCATCACCACACCCAGCTAATTTTTTGTATTTTTAGTAGAGATGGGGTTTCACCATGTTAGCCAGGATGGTCTTGATCTCCTGACCTCGTGATCTGCCCGCCTCAGCCTCCCAAAGTGCTGGGATTACAGGCATGAGCCACCACGCCCGGCCAGCTTGTTACTCTATTAAAGTGACTTGCATGGTCCATTTAAAAGCTGTGGTATGGTCAAAGAACTTCAGTCTAGAAACCACAACACAATTTTTAAGATAATACTAACTGTCTTCCTTTCTTTTTTCTTTCCTACCTTCCTTATTTCCTTCCCTTCTTTTATTCTCTTCTTCTTTCATTTTGAGACAGCCAGGTTGGGGAGGGGGCCCTTGGATAAGCCCCAACCAGCCTGCCCACTGAGGTGGAGCCTTGGGAAGTTCATGACATTTGCAGCAGGAAGGAGCCTGGGTGGAACCTGGGATATGAACCACTAGGCAGGAAGCATCCTAGCAGGGACTCTGGCTTAGTCCATTTTCCCCTTTTCTTCCTTTTCACCTAATAAAACCCTACTTTGTGCACCCTTCAAACTGTCTGTGAGCCTAAATTTTCATGTTCATGGGATGCAAAAGGACCCTATCTTTAGCTGAACTAAGGAAAAGCCCTGCAACATTTTTTGGCACCCAATGTGGGCCTTGAGAAGTGGTGAGTGAAATGGGGACTCAAAATCTCTCACTGTTGCTTCTAAGTCTTTTCATACTCAGACTTCTGAGGGTGGGGGAAACAACGTCCCCACCTGCCCTGTCACTCCCAGGCTTTTTCACGGCCTTTTCCTTCATCTTTCGGGAGGGACCAGTAAGCAGCAGCTCCTCACCACTCCCCACTCCCTGCTGGAGCTGGGACACGTGGCCCAAGGGTTCTGCACAATCTGCAGGCTGGTTCCCAGCCAGGCTGAGGCAGCCTTCCCCTTCACCAGCCAAAGGGTTTCAACTCTGTTGGACAGTAATTTAGCTTCATCTTTTCTCCCAGGTGGAGTAACCAGCGGCATAAGAATAAGAGGTTCTTCCCAAGGAATTTATTTTTTTTTTTCTTTCCTCTTCTCCACCCCGTCAGCAGCTAACTTTTAAAGTTTTTTTCCCCCTTTACTAGACCAGGTCCCCCAACTATCACTGTTCGTATTTTCTGTAAAGCTTTAATTATGAAGAAGGATTTGTGGAGCTAGTCTTGGGCTGTGGCCAAATCTGGTGTGCTTTGCATGTCTGTGTGGCTTGTCCTGTAAGCCTCCATCTTGCTTTACATCCTTGGGGCATGGCCAGTAACCACTTGGCAAGGCTTGGTTTAGCAATACTGCCTTAGAGGATGAGTCCCCTCTGGTTCATATCTGCATGTTTTCCCAGCTCTGTCTCCTAGAGGACCCCACCCAGTGACTGGGTTTTCTTCTGCCTGTCTGTGTATGTACTGTGTGTGATGTCTGTAAAAAGAGCTCTAATTAATTTGGCCTAAAGAAAGACAAGTGTTTGTATCTAATATTTTTTTAAAGGGACGTTAAGAGCTGGGAAACCTTTCAGTTCATGTGACTTTAATCTTTCAAAAATAAAAGCAGCCTTAAAGATTATTGGTAAAATGTAGTTGTCATCAAAATGTCAATAGGTAAACTAAACTATGCAGCTCAGATGCAAGGTTTGCTGAATGTTTTAAGGTTACAGACGCTTTTTGGATTTTGAGCATTGTCTGTCTTGTCTGCTTTACAGTTGTTTAGGCCTGGGTACTTATGGAACTAACCATGCCCTCAACTAAGAAGGCAAACCTTAGATGCACTTAGCACACAATTAAAGCAATTTACTAAGTTTTATCTTAAAATTAAAAATTGATAGGAGTTACCATTATAACACGTAATTGAAACTACTGAAAATATATTTATGTGCAAGGTGTGTAAAAACTGTAAAATGTGTTTTTTAATAAAAGGTTATATGAAGGCATGGAAATGTAAACTTTTGCCTAGGGTTAAAGGATTGTTTGGAGTTAAATTAGGAAAAAGCTGAAGGTTCAAAAAAGTGGTAGATGAACTGTGGAAATTAATCTTGCAGAGGAGGTTCTCCATGTGAACATATTGACTACATTCAAAAGGGTTATACAAACTTTTTGCTTCTTTAAAATTTCTGAGTCATCATTTTAGCAAAATAAATAACTTATGGTAATCTGGAATACTATTTCATAACATCAAGTGCTTTAAACATATTTTAAAGCCTTCCCCAAATCAAACTTCAGTTTGAAAATTATCTTCCCTGACACCTGGCTTTTTGGATAGTCCAGAGAACCCCTGGAATGTCCAGAAGAGAGAGGCAAACAGGATTATTTGACATATTTAGGTATATGAAATTGCCAAAATGATGTTCAATCTTCTTTAGGTTGTATCTTGGTGAATAATGCTAATATATGTTCCAAAATTGTATGGGATTTCTAGAATTTTAATATCTGAGTATACGCTATCAATCATAAGGTTGTTACGTTATGTTATTGGAAGCCACAGAGACAACCAAACTTATTTGACTATTATGTTTTTAACTGTGACTACCCTGGACATTTTGCTATTCACAGAAAATTGTTGTCTTATTTTAATCCTTTTCAAAAGATGGCTTATAATAAGCTATAGAACTTTAACAGGTGCTCTCCAATACAGGCTTCTGATAACTTTGGAGATTGTGACATTGGAATAAAGGAAAATGTACAGGTCTCATGAAGAGCTGAAACGCTCATGAATATCAACCAAAACAAGAGTTCACTAAATGGACTGAACTCAGAAGGCTGAAGCAACGTTTTTGGCTTTTGCTTGGAATATTGCTGACCCATGTTTTGTTTTTCAGAGTCAAGGAAACTTATTTTGAACTATTTATGGCCTTTAATAATTAAGTAAGGTGTATACTCCTGTGATCAAAATTTGGAGTATGTTTGTTTCTCTCTGCCTGGCTCCTCTACAATTTGGAAACTACCTGTGAGTTTTTTTATGGCAATATAATTAGTTGCATCAGTGCAATAAGAATCCATTTTTCTCTTGCAAGAGAATACAACTCGAGAAAATGGTTATTTTACCAAAGGTTTGACTGGAAGGATATGCTTCCCTTTAAGGAGTCAGTCTCAACCTGCAGAGCCAATAAAAGCCCACTGGAGAAAGTGGCCTCATACCCTCATCTACACAGTCCATGTACAAGGCTCCTGACCTGTGGTTAGTAAAGAATGTCACTTTCTAACAGGTCCGGGAGCTCTAAGTTTATCTTGCGACCTTAAGAGGAGAGGATCACCCAACTCACAGGTATTTGAGGATACAAACCCATGGTTAGGCTCAGCTTTAAAAGGTTTTATCTGAGATTCTTTGTGGAACAGAATTCCATCAAGGCAATCCAAAAGACCTATGTAGAAATAATTATTCTTACTGTAATTTATGCAAATAATCAGGCCAATTATAAAACTTAAGTCTATTTTGCAAAACACTCAGTCCTACAATGAATTGTTTTTTAACAAACATGAGGACTAGAGAGAGATAAATAATGTTTCAAAACTTCTCATACATTTGTCATTACATTCTAAACTATTATTCGTTTTTAAGTTTTTGCCTACATTTTAGACTAACCCTGCTTGCTCCTGTGAACCAACCAGCAATTGCTGGCTGCAGTTCGTAAAGAACAAAAGGGATGAGTAATATAGAAATTCAGATCAATATTCTAGTTCTGAGCAATTATCCTACAAATACTGCCAGGTGACTGGAATAAATAGGATGCCTGTCACTCAGAGGTTTCCTTTTGGGAAAGTATAACCAAGGGAGCTAACCAAAGCCAAGTACCATGCACCCAAATCCTAGCAAGCGTAACTACAGCTACCAGTTATCTGGGTATGTCAAAAGACACCCTTTTCCTTCCCCTTGGAGGAGGACTCAGTTCTGCAGTTTCACCTTAGCATTTGGCTTATGATAAGGAGTCCATGCAACTCACCTCTCCCCTGCCCCCGAGATACATTTTTGTCCAGATGTAATTCCAAGCTTAGGGTCAAAGCCCTAGGAAAGAAAATTTGATCTGAGGGATCCAGAGGCAAATGACAACAGAGGTTGAAAGGCATAGGGCAGGTAAGCGTGGCTGATTCCTGCCAAATAAGCCAACACTAAGCTTTCTGTTTCATGGATAAAGGCCATGTTAATATTCCTGGCATAAATGAGGTCTAGGGAATTTGAAGGCTACTGACAGGAGGCAGGAAAGAGACAGGTGAGAGTGGGTAATTCCTATTCTCGAGGGTCCTCTATTTCATGGGTGCAAGTTGCTTTTACACCCATGGTGGCATCTACCAAGGTCACCAGAACTTGGGGATGCAAGGATGGAAGAGGGACAATAGACACTCTTCTCTCTCTCCCTCACTTACCGCTGGGTATCTGCTAGGAAGAGAAGGGAAACAGGGATGCCTGCTTCCCCTTTCTAAATGGATAGCCATTCCTCTTCAGTCTGTACCCCTTTCAAATGCATCCTGAACCTTTGGGATGCCTTTTTAAAATGCCTTCTTTTTCCTTTCGTCTCCTTGGTTTTCTCTTCACTAATAGGTAATTGGGTCTCTGTACTATGGGACACTCCCCTCAGATGCATCCTCCAAACTGGAAAGAGTTAATTTCCCAAACCGTAAACTGGTTGGGTTAGGATAGGGCCCAGTGGAAGGGAACCCAGAAGCCCAACATGCTGGCAAAAGGATAAGGTTTTTTTTTTTTTTTTTTTTTTTTGCCAGTCGGGATTTTGGCCTCCCTTTCCATGTGCAGACTGGTAAAAAGCCTTGGAATTTTTGAGCTGTTCTTACCCCCACCTTGTTTCATTTTGATACATGTTTTCTAATAACCCAGTTTGTCTGTTCTTGCCTTCAGGCCGTCAAACTCCACACCGTCATGCAACTGGAGCCTCTGACGATGGGCCCTTCTGCTGGAGACCCTTTAAATAGGCCTCTGAGGGAGTTCTGACTGTCATTTCCCCAAAACAGTAGTGCCCTCTTTCAGCAGGAAGCAGTTAAGATTGGTCTTTGTCCTTATCCTGAATCTAACAGCAGCTAGATGTATTTTTTTAGAGGGGAGAATGAGACAGCCAGGTGGGAGGGGGTCCCTGGAGAAGCTCCAACCAGCCTTCCCAATGAGGTGGAGCTTAGCGAAGTTCAGAAGCCTGGATCCTCCTTTTCGTGTGTGGAACCTGGGATTTGAATAACTGCAGGGCGGAAAGTGCTCTAGCAGGGACTCTGGCCTAGCGAGGGTCCCTGTTTCCCCACTTTCTTCCTTTTCACCCAATAAAACCCTGCTTCACTCACCTTTAAACCATCTGCGAGCCTACATTTCTGTGGCCATGAGACGGATAAGGACCCCATCTTTGCTGAACTAAGGGGAAGTCCTGTAACACTTTCTTCCACATTTCTTTCTTATTATTTCTTAAACACTACAAGGACAATACGTGATCCACAGCAACAATTCTTAAAACTCCACTTTCTTCTACTGCTCTCAACTGTTTCCCCTTCTGTTTCTTTTCCAGTATTTTTCCTTGCAGCTTGCCTATCACTTCTTTTTCCCATTCTCCCAAATCTGCATTGCTAAAGCTTAAAGAAAAATGGCAGAGACTTTCCTGGAGGGCAAGGGAGAGAAAAAAACTGAGCACAGGAAATTAAAAAACTGACCTGTCTTCTAAAGAAAGTGGAAATGGTGGAGATTCTCTTACACTAATAATTTTTGTTCCATCAGAAACACAGTTGCACAGTGTCTTAGTATGTGTCCAAGTTTTTCTGATATGCTGACAGGTAGAAGTGATACTGTGCAGGTAAACCCTACTGGGGAAGGGAGGGTGGACATGCACAATAAAGTGATCAGGTGTGATATCTTGGCTTGGGGAAATCAGTAGAGAGTTAGGATAGCCCTCACACTATGGTTGTCACTGAGGTTGCAGTGAGCCAGTGCCACAGAACCAGAAAGTATTAGAGATTAGACAGAGGGGTCTTAAAGGTTCCCAAGCTCCTCATCTTCTTAACTATGTTCTTTGGAACACTAGGGCATATTAAGATATTTAGAGAAGGAGGGAGAGGAAGAGAGATAAACTTTAGGTTAAATGGTTAAACAATTTTCCCTACTGCAGGATCTCTCAGAAGCATTAATATGATAATATTAATTAATTCATTATCTCTAAGAGGAAGAGGCTATGAAATGTAGCTCTAATGTCTCCTTAACTTATTTGACCACAGAACTCTTCTCTTTCTGGAACCCCTACTTTTCATAACATGATCTGGTGGGAATAAATATAATTTTATTTTTGTCTTTACTTTTATAAATGATATGTTTTGTAACTCCAGATGTTTTGTTAACAATGTACAGAATTATTGGGAGGAAAATTTACAATATGACCCAAGGCATTTCTTTATGTTTAAAATGTTGTAAAGCAGTAAATATTTCAATTTTTTCTAAATATCCTTTAAGTTGACAAGAATAATACATTTTCATCATAGAAAATTTGTAAAATATCAGCAATTTTCAAGATGATACTGAAAATCATATCTAGGAAATACTGAAATTCAGTGATGCTGAATTAGCATCTAGAGATAATTATCTTAATATGTTGTGGGGTTTCTTTCTTCTGTTTGTATGTGGATGCAAGAGAAGAAGCATAGGAGAAAACTGATTTTTTTTCTCATTCATTGATGGATTCATGGTGAGACCCTTGTAACAAAAGACACATTTACAAGAGAAAAACACACAAATTTATTTAAGTTTTACCTGACACAGGGGACTTCAGAAATGAAGACCCAGAGAAACAGGGAAAACTGTATTGCTATGCTTAGGTTTGATGAAGAGTGGTCAGTTGTGCAAAGGTCTGATTGGACAAAAGAGGATATAACCTAATGGTATTAAACTTGGGAAATCATTCAGATTGTTCTTTGTGCCTCTGTGTCTTGGAGGATAAGGATGTTCCTTTCGTCTGGATATACGGAAGACTCCTCTGGAATGAAGGTTTTATGACTACTTCATAGGAAAGACAGAATCCTTGTATGTCCTGCCTCAGGCGAAGACAGGTGAAAGAGTTAAGAGTGAATGTCTTGTTTCTGCTGTTTCCTCCAAGCCAAGGTGTTATCTTTTGGGGTAGCATATCCTGAACCACATCATAAACATGTGAGTATGTACATATATAGCTTTCGGGGAAAATTAGGGTCATGCCATGTGTGAAACCTTGCACCTTACTTTTCTATTCACAATGCTTCGAGCATGTTGTTAAATATTCATTCGAAATGGTTTTAAACAGCTGTATGTTATCCTGTTGTATGACTACATCAAATTTATTTGTTCCAATTTCATTGGACATTTAGGTTATTTCTAATTTTTCATGGTTATAAATAACACCATGATAAACATTTTATTTTATCTCTGCATATTTTCTGAGGATAGACACCAGAAAGTATATTTGCTATGTTAAAAAGTGAAACTGCTTAAAGATTCTTGTTTCATGTTATTGAACTGCTTTCAAGAAAGATTATTCCAACCCAGAATATCACCAATAGTGTATCAAACAGCCTACCTCACAACACATTGGTGTTAGGATATTTAAATTTAAATCGTATTTACCTGTTGTATAAATAATACTGTATATAGTGCAAAATGTTTTAAAAATTCAAAAGCAGTGAAACTTTCCCTTCCACTCTGGTCCTCCAGGCATCACCCTCCACAGAGGCAACTGATACTTCTTGTGAATACTTTCAAAGACATTTTGTGCATATGTTAGCAAATATATGTAAATATATTCTCTTCTCCCCTTACAATCTTACTTATTTCAGCTAATAATATTGAATGGATCTCATGTCACATTAGGACATAAAGGTGTTTTTATGTATTTTTGTTTTGTTTTAAAATACTGTACCTTTGTTCATTTTTATTGACACATTGTAATTGTACATATTTATGGGGTAAAATTTGATGTTTGATACATATATACACATATAATTATACAACAGTATAATTATAAAATCAGGGCATTTAGCATACCTATCATTTCATGTATTTATCATTTCTTTGTGGTGATAACACTCAAAGCTATTTTGTAATACACAATACCATACTATTAACCATAGTCACTCTACCGAGCACCAGATTCCTTCTAATGGTAACTTTGTGCCTGTTGACCAATCTTTCTCCATCCTCCTCTTTCCCCACCTTTCCAGTCTTTGGTAACCCCTGGTCTACTTTCTGCTTCTATAATAACAACTTTTTTTTTTTTTTCAGTTCCACATATAACTGAGATCATGTGGTATTGGTCTTTCTGTACCTGGCTTATTGCACTTAACATGATGTCTTCCAGGTCCCTCAATGTTTCAAATGACAAAATTTCATTCTTTCTATGGGTAAGTAGTACTCCGTTGTGTATATACCACATTTTCTTCATCCATTCATTCGTTGTTGGGCATTTAGGTTAATTCCATAGTTTAGCTATAGTAAATAGTGTTACAATAAACATAGAGTGCAGATATCGCTTCAACATTCTGATTTCATTTCCTTTGCATATATACCAGGAATGACATTGCTGGATTACATGGTAGTTCTATTTTTAGTTTTTTCAAGAATCACAATACTGTTTTCTATAGTGGCTGTACTAATTTACAATTCTTCCAACAGTGTATAAGTGTTCACTTTTCTTTAGATCCTCACTGGCACATGTTTTCTGTTGTCTTTTTGATAATAGACACTCTAATTGGAGTGAAGTGTTTTCTCATTGTGTTTTTATGTTTCCCTGGTGATTCGTGATGTTGAGCATTTTCTTTTTTTGTGTACCTCCTGGCCATTTGTATGTCTTCATTGAGAAATGTCAGTTAAGGTCTTTCTTTTGCCCATTTTTAAATTGGGTTATTTATTATTATTATTATTTGCTGTTATTTAAGTTTCTTATATATCTGGATATCAACCCCTTGTTAGATAGATAGTATGCAGATATTTTCTCCTATTCTGTAGGCTGTCTCCTCACTCTGTTACTTGTTCGCTGTGCAAAAGCTTTTTAGTTTGATGTAATCACATTTGTCTATTTTTGCTTTTGTTGCCTGGGTTTTCAAGTCTTATTTTAAAAATCCTTGCATAGCCCAGTGTTATAAAGCATTTCCCATATGTTTTCTTCTAGTAGTTTCATAGTTTCAGGTTTTACATTTAAGTCTTTAATCCATTTCGAGTTGATTTTTGTATATGGTGAGAAGTGGGGGTCTAGTCTTCTCCTTCTGCATACGGATATCCAATTTTCCCAGCACCATTTATTGAAAAGACTGCCTTTTCTCCAAGGTGTGTTCTTGGCACTGCTGTTGAAAATCAGTTGGCTGTATGTGTGTCCATTAATTTCTGGGTTCTCTATTCTATTTCACTGTTCTACAAGTCTGCCTTTATGCCAGTACCATGCTGTTTTTGTTACGAGAGCTTTGCAGTATATTGTGAAATCAGACAGCTTGATGCCTCCAGTTTTATTTTTTGCTCATAACTATTTTGGCTATTGAGGGCCTTTTGTGCTTTCATATGAATTTGAGGGTTTTTTTTTATTTCTGTGAAGAATATCATTGATATTTTTATAGAGATTACATTAAATCTATAGATCACTTTGGGTAGTATGGCCGTTTTAAAAATGTGAGTTCTTCCAATCTATGAGCATGGATTAGCTTTCCATTTATTTGTGTCTTCTTCAATTTATTTCATCAATGTTTTATAGTTTCAATGTCAACATCTTTCACCTTCTTAGTTAAGTTTATTCTTAGGTATCTTATTTGTTTGGTAGCTATAGCAAATAAAATTGGCTTCTTGATTTATTTTTCAGATAGTTTGCTATTAGCATGTAGAAATGCTATTAATTTTTGTATGCTGATTTTTTTATCCTGTGACTTTGCTGAATGTATTACTTCTAGAATTTTTTTTTTTGGTGGAGTCATCAGGGTTTTCTATATATAAGATTATGTTATCTGCAAGCAGGAACAATTTGACTTCCTCCTTTCCAAATTAGATGGCTTTTCTTTCTTTCTTTTGGCTAATTGCACTGGCTAGGACTTTCAGTACTATGCTGAATGGTGAAAGTAAGCATTCTAGTCTTTTTTCCCTGCTCAGCATGATCTTAGCTGTGGGTTTGTTACATATGGCCTTTATTATAATGAGGTACCCAATTTGTTGAGAGTCTTCTATACCTAATTTGTTAAGAGGTTTTTTTTTTTTTTAATCATGAAAATATGTTGAATTTTGTCAAATGTTTTTCTGCATCTATTGAAATGATCACATGGTTTTTGTCTTTCGGTGTTTCACGTTTATTGATTTGCATAGAGTTGAGTCATCCTTGCATCTCTGGGATGAATCCTACTTGATTATAGAGAATTATCTTTTTAATCTACTGTTATTCAGTTTGCTAGTATCTTGCTGAGAATTTTTGCATCTATGTTCATCAGAGATATTGGCCTATGGTTTTCTTTCTTGTTGTTGCTGCTGTGTCCTTGTCTGGTTTTGAAATCAACCTAATGCTGGCTTTATAAAATGAGTTTGGAAGTATTCCCTCCTTAATTTTCTGGAATAGTTTAAAGAAAATTGGTACTAGTTTTTCTTTAAATATTTAGGTGAATTCAGCAGTGAAACCATCAAGTCCTGGGTTGGTATTTTGTTTGTTTGTTTTTTAATGGAAGATGACCTCCTTATTACTGATTCGATATCCTCACTGCTTATTGGCCTTTTCAGAATCAATACATTCTCTATTTTTTCATAACTTAATCTTGGTAGGTTGTATGTGTTCAGGAATTTATTCATTTCTCCTATATTCTCAAGTGTGTTGGTGTACAGTTGTTGATAACGGTCTTTTACGATCTTTTGTATTTCTGTGACATCAGTTGTAATATCTCCCTTTTCATCTCTGATTTTACTAATTTGGATCCTTTTTCTTCTTAGTCTAGGTTAAAGTTTTCTTATTTTGCTTATCTTTTCAAAAAAGCAACTCTCTTTTATTGATCTTTTGAATTATTTCTTTAGCTTCTATTTGTTCATTTCTGCTCTGAGCTTTATTATTGTTTTCCTTCTACCAATTTTGGGTTTACTTTGTTCTTGTCTTTTAGTTTCTTGAGGTGCACGGTTAGGTTGTTCATTAGAAATTCTTTTTTTTCATGTAGGCATTTATTGTTATAAACTGCCCTCTCTGAACAGCTTTTCCTGTGTCTTGTAGGGTTTGATATGACGTGTTTCCATGTACATTTGTCTCAAAGAAAGGTTTAATTTTCCTTTTAATTTCTTCTTCGGCCTTTTGGTTATTTGGGAGCATCTTGTTTAACTTGCCATGTATTAGTGTTACTGAAGTTTCTGTTTTTGTTATGAGTGACTTCTAGTTTTATGCCATTGTGGCCTAAAAAAAATACTTTAATTATCTCTATCTTCTTCAATTTGTTAAGACTTGTTTTGTGGCCTGAAATACGATCTATCCTGAAAAATGTTTCATGTCCAGTTGAGGAGAATGTGTATTCCATAGCTGTTGGGTGGAATCTTCTGTATAGGTCTGCTAGGATCATTTGGTGTACGTCATTGTAACTCCAATGTTTCTTTCTTTTTTTTTTTTTTTGAGACGGAGTCTCGCTCTGCCGCCCAGGCTGGAGTGCAGTGGCCGGATCTCAGCTCACTGCAAGCTCCGCCTCCCGGGTTCCCGCCATTCTCCTGCCTCAGCCTCCTGAGTAGCTGGGACTACAGGCGCCTGCCACCTCGCCCGGCTAGTTTTTTGTATTTTTTAGTAGAGACGGGGTTTCACCGTGTTAGCCAGGATGGTCTCGATCTCCCGACCTTGTGATCCGCCCCTCTCGGCCTCCCACAGTGCCAGGATTACAGGCGTGAGCCACCGCGCCCAGCCTCCCAATGTTTCTTTGTTGGTTTTCTATCTAGTTGATCTGTTCATTGTTGAAAGTGGGGTGTTAAAGTCCCCTATTATTATATTGCAGGATGTCTCTCCTTTTAGCTCTAATAATATATGCTTTATATATTGTGTACTCTGGTGTTGGGTGTATATATTTTTTAGAGTTGTTATATCCTCTTGTTGAATTATCATTATACCTTCTTTGTCTTTTTTTAAAAACAATTTTTGACTTAAAACCCAGTTTATCTAATATAAGTATGGCAACTCCTGCTTGCTTTTGGTTTCCATGTGCATGGGATATCTTTTCCCATTGTTTCATTTTCAATCTATATTTGTCTTTAATAATAAGGTGGTTCTCTACTGGGCAAAATACAGCTGGGCCTCATTGTTGCTGTTGTTGTTTTGTTTGTTTGTTTGTTTGTTTTTAGAGACAGGGCCCCACTGTGTTGCACAGGCTGGAATATAGTGGTTATCTGTAGGTCTGATCATAGTACCCTACGACACCCTTGTACTCCTGGCCTCCAGTGATCCTCCCACCACCATGTCATTAGTATTTGGACTACAGGTATAAACTTACACGTCTGGCCATGTTATTACTTGTGTATCTGCTCTTTTTTTCTTTCTCTGTGGTGGGGCTAAAATAAAAAGTCTTGTAGGTAGAATATTTCAGATTGATAACAACTTAACTTTGGCTGCATAAAAATACTGTACACTTTTTCCTTTCCCTATCCCACAATTTGTATTTTGGTTGTCTTAATTTTCTAAAGATGTAAATTAAGGCAACCAAAATACAAATTGTGGGATGGGGAGAGAAAAAAGTCTAGAGTATTTTTAGCTGCTAATTGTAGCAGCTGATATTTTTGATCTTTTTGATTTTAGACATCGTTATAGGAGGACTGAAAGATTTACATAGCACCATTACTGCACTGGGGTGTTCTGAGTATAATTATGAATTTACCTAGATGAGTATATTTTATACTTTCACATGCTTCCATGGTAGTAATTATCATCTTTTAATTCCCAGTCAGCACCCTCTGAAGCATTTCTTGTAAAGCCAGTTTAGTGCTAATGAATTTATTCAGTTTTTGCTTATCCAGAAAGGTCTTTATTTCTCCTTCATTTCTGAAGGATGGCTTTAACGAATATAGCATTATTGACTGACAGTTTTTTTTACTTCAATGATTTGAATGTATTTTTGCACTCTCTCCTGGCCTGCAAGGTTTTTGCTGAGAAATTTATTGGTAGTCTAATTGAGATTCCCTTATATGTGACCCAATGTTTTTCTCTCGTAGCTTTTAGAATTCTCCATTTCTCAGTGACTTTTGACGGTCCTATTACAATATGCTTCAGACACGATTTGGGGGATATTGAATCACACTAAGAATTTGAGTTTCCTGGATCTGGATGTTCACAGCTTTCTTCAGACTTTGGAAGTTTTCAGCTATTATTTCATTAAATAGGTTTTCTGTGCCTTTCTCTATTTCCTTTCCCTCTGACACTTCTTTTTTTTAAAATTATACTTTAAGTTCTAGGGTACATGTGCATAATGTGCAGGTTTGTTACATATGTATACTTGTGCCATGTTGGTGTGCTGCACCCA
>NW_012119821.1:3544897-3553830 GCF_000951035.1 Colobus angolensis palliatus | reverse complement strand
AGTTTCTTCCTAGCATCAATGGTCTTTACATTTTGGCATATTTTTGCAATGGCTGGTACCGGTTGTTCCTTTCCACGTTTAGTGTTTCCTTTGGGGTCTCTTGTAAGGCAGGCCTGGTGGTGACAAAATCTCTAAGCATTTGCTTATCTGTAAAAGGTTTTATTTCTCCTTCACTTATGAAACTTGGTTTGGCTGGATATGAAATTCTAGGTTGAAAATTCTTTTCTTTAAGAATGTTGAATATTGGCCCCCACTCTCTTCTGGCTTGCAGAGTTTCTGCTGAGAGATCTGCTGTTAGTCTGATGGGCTTCCCTTTGTGGGTAACCCGACCTTTCTCTCTGGCTGCTCTTAACATTTTTTCCTTCATTTCAACTTCGGTGAATCTGACAATTATATGTCTTGGAGTTGCTCTTCTCGAGGAGTATCTTTGTGGTGTTCTCTGTATTCCCTGAATTTGAATGTTGGCCTTCCTTACTAGGTTGGGGAAGTTCTCCTGGGTGATATCCTGAAGAGTGTTTTCCAACGTGGTTCCATTTTCCCCCTCACTTTCAGGCACCCCAATCAGACATAGATTTGGTCTTTTCACACAATCCCATACTTCTTGAAGGCTTTGTTCATTTCTTTTTCCTCTTTTTTCTTTAGACTTCTCTTCTCGCTTCATTTCATTCATTTGATCCTCAATCGCTGATACTTTTTCTTCCAGTTGATTGAATTGGTTACTGAAGCTTGTGCATTTGTCACGTATTTCTCGTGTCCTGGTTTTTATCTCTGTCAGTTCGTGTATGGCCTTCTCTGTAATGATTATTCTAGTTATTCATTCTATTCTTTTTTCAAGATTTTTAGTTTCTTTGCGCTGGGTATGTAATTCCTTCTTTAGCTCTGAGAAGTCTGATGGACTGAAGCCTTCTTCTCTCATGTTGTGAAAGTCATTCTCCATCCAGCTTTGATCCGTTGCTGGTGATGAGCTGTGTTCCTTTGCAGAGGGAGATGCACTCTTATTTTTTGAATTTCTACCTTTTCTGCCCTGCTTTTTCCCCATCTTTGTGGTTTTATCTCTCTGGTCTTTGATGATGGTGACATACTGATGAGGTTTTGGTGTGGGTGTACTTTCTGTTTGTTAATTTTCCTTCTAACAGTCAGGACCCTCAGCTGTAGGTCTGTTGGAGATTGCTTGAGGTCCACTCCAGAGCCTGTTTGCCTGGGTATCAGCAGCAGAGGCTGCAGAAGTGTATCTGTCTGATTCTTGCTTTGGAAGCTTCGTCTCAGGGGTGTACCCCACTGTGTGAGATGTGGGGTGTCGGTCTGCCCCTAGTGGGGGATGTCTCTCAGTTAGGCTACTCAGGGGTCAGGGATCCACTTGAACAGGCAGTCTATCTGTTCTCAGATGTCATCCTCTGTGTTGGGAGATCCACTGCTCTCTTCAAAGCTGTCAGACAGGGTCATTTGCGTCTGCAGAGGTTTTTGCTGCTTTTTTTGTTGTTGTTTGTTTAGCTGTGCCCTGTCCCCAGAGGTGGAGTCTACAGAGACAGGCAGGCCTCCTTGAGCTGCTGTGGGCTCCACCCAGTTCGAGCTTACCAGCGGCTTTTTTTTTAACCACTTAAGCCTCAGCAATGGCGGGCACCCCTCCCCCAGCCTTGGTGCTGCCTTGCCGTTAGATCGCAGACTGCTGTGCTAGCAATGAGGGAGGCTCTGTGGGCGTGGGACCCTCCTGGCTAGGTGTGGGATATAATCTCCTGGTGTGCTGTTTGCTAAGACCCTTGGTAAAGCGCAGTATTGGGGTGGGAGTTACCAGATTTTCCAGGTGTTGTGTGTCTCAGTTCCCCTGGCTAGGAAAAGGGATTCCCTTCCCCCTTGTGCTTCCCAGGTGAGGCGATGCCTCGCCCTGCTTCAGCTCTCACTGGTCGGGCTGCAGCAGCTGACCAGCACCGATTGTCTGGCACTCTCTAGTGAGATGAACCCGGTACCTCAGTTGAAAATGCAGAAATCACCGGTCTTCTGTGTCGTTCGTGCTGGGAGCTGGAGACCGGAGCTGTTCCTATTCGGCCATCTTGCTCCGCCCCGCTGACACTTCTATAATGCAAATTTTTTTTCACTAATGGTGTCCTGTAAGTCATGTGACCCTTCTTCATTGTTTTTATTCTTATTTCCTTTTTATCTCTGACTGAGTTATCTTAAAAGACCTATCTTCAGTTTCAGGAAATTTTTTTCTTCTTTATTCATTCTGTTGTTGAAGTTCTCAATCGCTTTTT
Source organism: Colobus angolensis palliatus (assembly GCF_000951035.1). Taxonomy (NCBI): domain Eukaryota; kingdom Metazoa; phylum Chordata; class Mammalia; order Primates; family Cercopithecidae; genus Colobus; species Colobus angolensis. The sequence continues at coordinate 3,551,581 of NW_012119821.1, read as the reverse complement.
AAATTTTATTCATTTCATCCTTTAGCACCAAACTTTGTTTGGTTCTTTGTGATATCGCTTTGTTGAATTTCTAATTAAGATCATGGGTTGTTTTATTAATTTCATTGAATTGTTTGTGTTCTTGTGTATAGCACTGAGTTTTTTTAAGATCATTGTGTTGAATTCCTTTTCAGGCATTTTGTAAATATCCTTTTTTGAGGGTCTGTTATAGGAGTCTTATTTTGTTCCGTTAGAGATGTCATGTTTCCTTGCTTTTTCATGTTTATTGGGTTTCTACATTGACATCTGGACCTCTACTGGAATGGTCATCTTTTCCAGTTTACAAACTGGCTTTTGAAACAAGAGGCTTTTTTTTTTTTGGTAGATGGATCTTAGAGTGTCTGTTGGGAATGGTGCATTGGCTCTGGTTCTGGGTGGACTCAGTATTGTGGTCTTTGTAGATTCATTGTCTGTAATTTGTCATCTGCAATACCTGCTGTTGTCTCAGTGGCATAGTCTGTGGGAGTGTGTGACAGTGGTGGTGCAGTGTTGATGGTGCAGAGGTGCTGGGTTTGCTGTCAGGCTGGGTGCATGCTGGTGTAATTGGCCAGCAGGCTGTGTGGCAGGCTCTCTGGGAGGCCATGGCTACCAATGAGCTGGCTGTCAGACTCAGCATGGGTGCAAGTGGACCAGGCAGCTAGATGCACAGGGCTCTCCGGTGGGGTAAAGCTGTCTCTGGGATAGCTATAGGGCTGGGGACAGGTGCATGTGGACTGGGCAGCTACACAGGGATCACTCTAGGAGGACAGGGTCAACTCTGGGTTGGCTGTTGGGCAGGGATTGGGCCAATGGCTGCACGGGATCCTCTCCAGTGGGGTAAAGCTGCCTTCTGGATGCCTATGGTGATAGGGGTGGGTGCACATGTGCTTGACCGTTGCATGAGGCTTCCACACTGTGTAGGTCATCTTGTTTCCCTGGAGGATAGAGTGCCTCCCGGGTTTGAACATGGATGTTAGTCATTTTTTCAAGTCTACATTCTAGGCAGTCAGGGTATTTGTGGTGTAGGCACTTGTGTGAACATAGTGAAATGACAGTGGGGCCACAGGGATGGGGGATTTGGTACCTACTGTCTCCCAGGGCAGGGCACATTCCAGCAGTGGGTCCAGTTTTCAGGATGGCACTATGCCATGGCAGCTTAGGTCACAGGGGTGGGGGCTGTCCCAGAGGTTCCTTCTCTCAGGCAATGCAGCTGTGTAGTTGTGTGATGACTGTCCACACAAGATCTGTGGCCTTTGAAGACTGGAGGACCCTCTTGTAGGAATTGCTGCCAGTGTTTGTCGTGGTGATGGCAAACTGCCAAGGATCTCCTTCTTACCATCTCCCCATAAGAAGTAGTCCCCTTGGCTCCAGGACAAGCATGGCAGGGTAGACAGTGTTGGAGAGGCAGGATGCCTTGCTCCCCTCTCTGTGGTGCTACGCGCCCTTCCATGCTCCACAGGGATCTGACTGCTCCCCTGGTGCTCCCCAGTATAATTTCTCAGACTCTCCAGTTGAGATATAGTTGTTTATTTGTTGTTTTGGTCCCATTTTGGTGGGGGAAGTGGGGCACAAACCGAGCACCAGGCAAGTCTAGTAAGTCTAGTTGCCATCTTGATAATGTCCCTTTGTTCTCATATACTTTAACAGCTGATTGACATTCCATTGTGTAAAATGTTCTACAATTTTTCAAACCAATCTTCTACTGACAAACATTTGTGCTACTGTACAACAAATGTATCACTACAGATATATGCAAAAATATTAAGGCCACATTCCTAGAAGTAGATTTGTTACTGCAAAAGATGTGTGTAGTCAGTAACTTTGTTAGGTATTAACAAAATGCTCTGTGGAGATTATGCGCTTTATATTAAAAATAACAACAGAATGAGAGTGTCTATATTTCCACACTTTCATCTGCTGATGTACTGGTAAATAATTGACAACTGGCTTTCTGGGAGAGAGAAAGAGGGACTTGATTTGTAGCATTTGTCCATTTCCATGATATAAATACATTTACGATTTTTTTTTTTTTTTTTTTTAGACAGAGTCTCACTCTGTTGCCCAGGCTGGAGTGCAGTGGCGTGATCTTGGCTCACTGTAACCTCCACCTCCCAGGTTCAAGCAATTCTCCTGCCTCAGCCTCCCAAGTAGTTGAGACTACAGGCGTGCATCACTAGGCCCAGCTAATTTTTGTATTTTTAGTAGAGACAGGGTTTTACCATGTTGACCAGGTTGGTCTCCAACTCCTGACCTCGTGATCCGCCTGCCTTGGCCTCCTAAAGTGCTGGGATTACAAGCGTGAGCCACTGTATCCAGCCACCATGGTTGATTTTAAGATATCAACATAAAGCCATTGTATGGGGAGTTGGTAAGAGACATCCACAATCAGCTTTTACACTATCCTCATCTGTGCAGAATATTAGCAAACATTTTAATTGTCAGCAATTTGACTGGCAAAAATGATATTGTGTATAAGACTGAGTATCCTTTCATGTATTTAAGAACATTTCTTTCCCAGGAGCTATTTCTTTATGCCCTTGGTTTATTTCTCTTTTGAGCTAGAGGGCTGTTTCTTATTTATTTGCTGAATCACTTTATATAATAAGATTATCTGTTTCATATATGATTGCAGTAGCATATAGTTCCCTTTTTATATTTTGACTTCATTTATGATTTTTGCCCTGAAGGAATTTTTAACTTCATATGGTTATATTTACATTATTTTATTATGTTCCTTAAGTTATGTATTACAGTTAGATTTTCTCTACTCTAAAAATTTAAAAATACAGGCCGGGTGCGGTGGCTCAAGCCTGTAATCCCAGCACTTTCGGAGGCCGAGACGGGCGGATCACGAGGTCAGGAGATCGAGACCATCCTGGCTAACACAGTGAAACCCCGTCTCTACTAAAAATACAAAAACTAGCCGGGCGAGGTGGCGGGCGCCTGTAGTCCCAGCTACTCGGGAGGCTGAGGCAGGAGAATGGCATAAACCCGGGAGGCGGAGCTTGCAGTGAGCTGAGATCTGGCCACTGCACTCCAGTCCGGGCGACAGAGCAAGACTCTGCCTCAAAAAAAAAAAAAAAAAAAAAAAAAAAAAAAAAAAAAAAATTTAAAAATATAATTATTTTCTCATGATTTCTTCTTGTAATTTTATAATTTTATAAAATCTTGGAAACCTTTTTCTCCCTGTTTCTAATTTTTGGTGGCACATTATTTAAGGCAAATAGATCAAGTTGGTTGACAGTGTTGCTCGAATCTCTTACATACTGACAATTTTTTTTTTTTTTTGGTCTATTGGTTCTACTAATTGAAATCTTCAACTCTTTCTGCAGATTTGTCTTTTTTTCTTTTCCATTCTATCAGTTTTTGCTTCATGTGTTTTGAAAGTCTGTAATTAGGTGCATACATATGTAACAATGTGATTCTTTGTTGATATTTTGACTTCTTTATAATTATGTAGCTGCCATGTTTATTCCTGTAAACATTCCTTGGTCTGAAACTTATTTTGTATTATATAGCCACCTGATATGGTTTGGCTGTGTCCCCACCCAAATCTCATCTTGAATTTTAGCTCCCATAATTCCCATATGTTGTAGGAGGAACCTGGTGGGAGGTAAGTGAATCATGAGGGCAGGTCTCTCCCATGCTATTCTACTGACAGTGACTGAGTCTCACAAGATCTGATGGTTTCATAAAGGGGAGTTCCCCTGCACACATTTTTTTGCCTGTGCTGCCACCATGTAAGACATGATTTTGCTCCTCCTTCACCTTCTGCCATGATTATGAGGCCTCCCCAGCCATGTGGAACTGTGAGTCAATTAAATTCCTTTCCTTTATAAATTACCCAGTCTCAGGTATGTCTTTATTAGCAGTGTGAGAATAGACTAATACAGTAAATTGCTACTGGTAGGGTGGGACACTGCTATAAAGATAACTGAAAATGTGGAAGCTACTTTGGAACTGGGTAACAGGCAGAGGTTGGAACAGTTTGGAGGGCTCAAAAAGATAGGAAGATGTGGGAAAGTTTGGAACTTCCTAGAGACTTGGAAGACTCAGAGGAGAGGAAGACGTGGGAAAGTTTTGAACTTCCTAGAGACGTGTTGAATGGCTTCAACCAAAATACTGATAGTGACATGGACAATAAAGTCCAGGCTGACGTGGTCTCAGATGGAGATGAAGAACTTTTTGGGAACTGGAGCAAAGGTGATTCTTGCTGTGCTTTAGCAAAGAGACTGGCAGCTTTTTGCCCTAGAGATATGTGGAACTCTGAACTTGAGAGAGATGATTTGAGGTATCTGGCAGAAGAAATTTCTAAGAAGCAAAGTATTCAAGAGGAAGCAGAGCATAAAAGTTTGGAAAATTTGCAGCCTGATGATGTTACAGAAAAGGAAAACCCCATTTTCTGGGGATAAATTCAAGCTGGCTACAGAATTTGCATAAGTAACAAGGAGGCCATTGTTAATCACCAAGACAATGGGGAAAATGTCTCCATGGCATGTTAGAGACCTTCATGGCAGCCCCTCCCATTACAGGCCTAGAGGTCTACGAGGAAAAAATGGTTTTGTGGGCTGGGCCCAGGGCCCCCCTTCTCTATGCAGCCTTCAAACATAGTACCCTGCATCCCAGCTGTTTCAGCTCTAGCCATGGCTAGAAGGGGCCAACGTACAGCTCAGGCCATTGTTTCAGAGGGTGCAAGCTCCATGCCTCTGCAGCTTACACATGGTGCTAGGCTATGGGTACAAAGAAGTCAATAAATAAGGTTTGGGAACCTCTACCTAGATTTCAGTGGTTGTATAGAAATGCCTGGATGTCCAAGCAGAAGTTTCCTGCAGGGGTGGGGTCCTCATGGAGAAACTCTGCTAGGACAGTGTGGAAGGGAAATGTGGGATTGGAGTTCTCACACAAAGTCCCCACTGGGGCAACGCCTAGTGGAGCTGTGAGAAGAAGGTCACTGTCCTCTAGACTCCAGAAGGGTAGATCCACTGACAGCTTGCATCATGCACCTGGAAAAGCCACAGACACTCAATGCCAGCCCATGAAAGCAGCCAGGAGAAGGGCTTTACCCTGCAAAGCCACAGAGGCAGGGCTGCCCAAGGCCATGGGTGCCCACCTCTTGCATCAGCATGAGTTGGATGTGAGACATGGTGTCAAAGGAGATCATTTTTAAAGTTTAAGGTTTAATGATGGTCCTATTGGATTTCAGACTCACATGGGGCCTACAGTCCCTTTGTTTTGGTCAATTTCTCCCATTCAGAATGGGTATATTTGCCCAATGCCTGTATCCCCATTGTATCTGGGAAGTAACTAACTTGCTTTTGATTTTACATGCTCACAGGTGGAAAGGACTTGGCTTGTCTCAGATGAGACTTTGAATAAGTTCAGACTTTGGGGGACTGTTGGAAAGGCATGATTGGATTTGAAAAGTATGGACATGAGATTTGGGAGGGGACAGGGCAGAATATGGTTTGGCTGTGTCCTCACCCAAATCTCATCTTGAATTGTAGCTCCCATAATTCCCACGTGTCATGAAGGGGAAACTGGTGGGAGGTAATTGAATCATGGGGGCAGGTCTTTCCCTTGCCGTTCTCATGATAGTGACTAAGTCTCACAAGATCTGATGGTTTTATAAAGGGCAGTTCCCCTGCACACACACTGTTGCCTGCTGCCATGTAAAACATGTCTTTGCTCCTCCTTTACCTTCCACCACGACTGTGAGGCCTCCCCAGTCACGTGGAACTGTGAGTTAAGCAAGCCTCTTTCCTTTATAAATTACCCAGACTTGGATATGTCTTTATTACTAGCCTGAGAACAGACTAATACACCACCCTAAATTTCTCCTCGTTACTGTTTATATGGTAAATATTTTCTCTTCCCTTGCTTTTAACTTATCTCTGTCTTTATACTGGAAAAGGGTTTTTGTAAACTGCTACAAAGTTGGTTTTTATTTTTATTTTATAAACTCCTTTTTAAACAAAGGAAAATACGGAGTCTCACTCTGTCACCCAGGCTTGAGTACAGTGGTGAGATTATGACTCACTGCAACCTCAAACTCTTGAACTCAAGCTATCCTCCCACCTTAGCCTCCCAATAGCTAGGACTATAGGCATGCCCTACCATACCCAGCTTACAATCTCTGCTAACTGGCATGCTCAGACAACTTATATTTAATTATAAATATGATTGGGTTTATATATACCACATCTTTATTGGTTTTCTACTTGTCACATTTACTCTTTGCTTCTTCATCTACTTTCCTGACTTTTTTGGTATTAATTGAATGTTTTTAGTATCCCATTGTATCTGTATTATTAGTTTATTAGCAATATCTTTTTTATATTTATTTTTAATGGTTGTGCCAAGGTTTAATATATATGGCTACAATTTATCACAGCCTACTTTCACATTATATTGTAAAAATTTATAAAAGTAGTATACTTCCATTTCTCTCCTCCCATCTTTTGTGCTATTTCCATACATTTACTATAACCTATAAGTTCCACAAAACACTATTATTATTTTTGTTTAAAACAGTCAAGTATATTTCCATGATAGTAGAAATTAAGAGTATTTTTTGAAATATTTACTCACAGATTTGCTATTTCCAGTTTTTTAGTGGGAGGGGGGAGAGAGAGGGAGGGAGGGAGAGAGAAGGAGGGAGGGAGGGAG
>NW_012119821.1:3511802-3544847 GCF_000951035.1 Colobus angolensis palliatus | reverse complement strand
AGAGAGAGAGAGAGAGAGGGAGGGAGGGAGGGAGAGAGAGAGAAGAATGAGTAGAATGTGTGTGGTTTCAAATTTCCATCAGAAACCATTTCACTGTAGACAAAATTCCCTTTAATATTGCTTACTAATGTAGACTTGGTACTAATGAATTTTCTTAGCTTTTGTCTGAAAGTCTTTATTGCCTTCATCTTGTAATGATGTTTTCATTAGGTTTAGAACTTTAGGTTGACAGATCTTTCACTCACCCGCCTCCATACACTCTGTAAAGATGTCATTTTAAAATGCGTTCTCAAAAAGTCTTCTGTCATATTTATCTTTACTTCTCTATATATAATGTATATTTTTACTCTGGACGCTTTCATTTTTACTTATTTCTTTTCTAATACTCTTTCTTTCCTTATATAGTCTAAGTTTCTGACATGTATCATTTTCCTTCCTGCTGTAAAACTTCTTCTAACATTTCTTGCAAAACAGGTCTACTGGTAAGAAATTCCCTCAATTTTTGTTTGTCTGATGAAGCCTTTATTTCTCCTTCACCTTTTGTTGTGGACTGAATGTTTGTGTCCTCCTAAAATTCATATGTTGAAACTCTAACCTCAATGTAATAGTTTATAGAGATGGTCCCTTTGGTGGTTAATTAGGTCATCAGGGTGGAGCATTCATGAATGGGATTAGTGTACTTATAAGAAAGGCCAGAGAGCTAGTTAATTCTCTTACTTCCCTGTGTAGATACAAGAAGTTGGCCATCTGCAGCCTGGAAAAGGGCCCCTCATCAAAACATGACTATTCTGGCAACCTGATGTTGGATTTCCAGTCTCCAGAACTGCGAAAAATAAGTTTCTGTTGTTTATAAGCCAACTAATCTACAATAATTTGTTTTAGCAGCCCAAACTGACCAAGGGACCTTTGAATGATAAAATCAGAAAATACAAAACTCTAGGTTGGTGGGTTTTCTTCTCATAGCAGTTTAAATATTGCACTCTCTTCTCTTCTTGCTTGCATGGCTTCTGAGGCAAAAGATGTAATTCTTATCTTTGCCTATCTATAGATGTTTTTATCCTCTTGCTTCTTCCAGGAATTCTTAGTTTTCATTTTCAGCACTTTAAATATGATATGCCTAGGTGTCATTTCTTTGCTTGATTTTTGCATTTATCTTTGGCATTCTCTGAGCTTTCTAGATCTGTGGTTTGGTATCTGACATTAATTTGAGAAAATTTTCAGCCATTATTCCTTCAAGTATTTCTTCTGTTCTCTTTTCTCCTTCTGGTATTCCCATTATACATATGTTACACCTTTTGTAATTGTCCCAGAGTTCTTTGATACTCTGTTTCAAATTTGTTAGTCTTTTTCAGTTTTTGAAGTTTCTACTGATATAACCTCAGGCTCAGAGATTCTTCCCTCAGCTGTGTTCAGTCTACTAATGTGCCTACCAAAGGCATGCTTCATTTCTATTAGTGGTTTTCATTTTTAGCATTTCTACTTTTTAAATTAGAGCCCTTAGCATATTATAATTGTTTTAAATTCCAGTAATTCCGACATCCTTGCCATATTTAAGTCTGGTTATGATGCTTGTTCTGTCTCCTCGAACTGTGTTTTTGCCTTTTAGTATGTCTCATAATTTTTTGTTGAAAGCCCAACATGCCATACTGGGTTAAAAGAAATTCTGGTAAATAGGCCTTTTATTATGTGACAATAAGGCATGAGAAAAGGGGAAGCATTCTATAGTTCTATGATTAGGTCTCAGTCTCTTAATGAGCCTTTGGGCTGTGAACTTGACAAGAGCTTCTCAGTTTTATCTCCAAGCTCAGGTGGGACAGAACATCTACAATACGCTGAAGTTGGCTTCCCCTCACCCAGGTTACTTAGGCTCTGACTAAACTGTTCCCCATCTCAGACTCGTGCACATCGAGCTTCCGGCAATTTGTTAATTATAGCTTAGGTTTTCCTACCCTGGTACTGGTTCCAGCAGAGGGTTCTGCTTGCAGGTTTCTGCTCTGGTGAGTTGTGATTCTCTGTATTTGTCCTCTGTTTCTCCAGCTTTGGAGGCAGTGGTTTTCCCAGGACCTCATTCCTCTTCTTCAGCTTTGTACTTGTTAAGATGGAGTGATGACTTTCAAGTTCTTTACATGCTGAACCTGAAACCAGCAGTCTGGAGGCTTTTTAAGATGTTTCTCTTTATCACTAGTTGCCAGCAATTTGATTATGATGAACCTTGGTTTGTTTTTTTGTTATGTTTCTTTTTTTTTTGTCTTTAGACAGAGTTTCCCTCTGTGATGTGATGTGACCATAGCTCATTGCAGCCTTGACTTCCTAGGTTCAAGCAATCCTTTCACCTCAGCCTCTTGAGTAGCTAAGACTACAGGAGCGAACTACCACGCATAGGTAATTTTAAAAAAATGGGGGCCAGGTGCGGTGGCTCACACCTTTAATTCTACCACTTTGGGAGGCTGAGGCAGAATTGCCTGAGCTCAGGAATTTGAGACCCACCTTGGCAAAATGGTGAAACTCCATCTCTACTAAAAATCCAAAAAGAAAAAAATTTAGCTGGGTGTGGTGGTGCACACCTGTAATACGAGCTACTAGGGAGGCTGAGGCACAAGAATTGTTTGAACCCGGGAGGCAGATGTTGCAGTGAGCTGAGATCGTGCCATGTATTCCAGCCTGGGTGCTGGGCGATAGACTGGGACATGGTCTCCGGAAAAAAAAAATTATGGAGACAGGGTCTCCTTATGTTGCCCAAGATGGTCATGAACTCGGGGGCTCAAAAGATCCTACTCCTACCTTGGCCTCTCAAAGTGCTAGAATTACAGGCATGAGTCATTTTACCCAGTCTTGTTATGTTTCTTTTGCTTGGGGTTTACTGAATTTCTTGGATCTGTGGGTTTAAAATTTTTGTCAAGGAATAAAATGTTTTAGCTATTACTTCTTCAAATCTCTTTTCTGATCGCCCTCACTTCCTCTTCTTCTAGTTGCAATTGCACTTGTTTGACTGTTTAATATTGTCCCATTGTCCCATAACTCACTGATGCTCTGTTCATTTTTTCAAGTCTGCTTTTTTTTTTCTTCTGTTTAATTTGGGGTCATTTACATTTGTGTAACTTCAAGTTCACTGATCTTTCTTTTTTCAGTGTTTAATCTGCTCTTGAATTCAGTATATTTTTCATTTCCGCTACTGTATTTTTCATTGCTTGAAGTCCTATTTAATTCTTCATTTCTTCAATTTCTCCCCTCATTGTGCCCATATTTTAAAAATTTGAACAAATGTAGCGTATTTATAGTAGCTTTTTAAATACACTTTTCTGATAATTCCATCATCTCTGTCATTTCCAGATTTATTTGTAGTCATGGACTTTTCTCCCAGGTATGGATTGCATTTTTCAGATTCTTATTCTGTGTAATTTTTTTGTATAAAAGAAAATGTTATATAAGTAAATAAAATTTTTGTATAAATTTTATTTTCTGTATAAAATATATTCTGTAAAATAATTTTTATTGATACTCAGACATTGTGAATTTCACATTGTAGAATGCTCAATTTTGTTGTATCCCTTTAGTGTTAAGCACTTTCTAGGGGGTAGTTATGTTACTTTCACATAAATTTATCCATTTTGAGGTTTTTAAAAATTTTTTAATCTATTTATTCTGAGACTGGGTTATGAGACTGGCTAATTTTTGCATTTTTGGTAGAGTCAGGATTTTGCCATGTTGCCCAGGCTGGTTTCAAACTCCTAGGTTCAAGTAAGCTGCCCACCTCAGTCTCCCAAATTGCTGAGATTACAGGTGTGAGCCACTGTGCCCAGTCACTTGAGGTGTTTTTTAAAAGTTCTACTTAAGATCACACAGAGAAGCCCTTGTTTTGGGGTGATTTTGTCCCATTTCTAAGGCCTGACCTTTCTCAAGTCTCTATTGAATGTCCTTGAATTAAATAATGTCTCTTCACTGTGACTGGGAAACGTTAGTCAAACAATCCCAGTCCTCTGTGAGCTCTGGGAATTGTTTATTTTAAAGTTTCCTTATAGTTATTTTACTTTGGAAGTTGTTATTGCCCAACTTTGTGGTGTATCTTCCATTTCTCTCCTGATTATATTTATGCTTTCCTTTAATTCCTTTAACAAACAGAGTATGCACAGACTGATAATCAACCAAAGTTGCAAGGGACTCCATGAACACTTCTATGGCAGTTAATGCTTTGTAAGCAGAAGGAGAAGTCACTATATTTATGTTTAATGGAGATGGAAAGAGATGCAGAAATGTTGCATCATGTTTTTGCCCTCAACTTTTCAAATCCCAAAGACTTAAGTTACCTACAGTTATTTTTAAGAAATATATTTGAAAATATTTAAGTATTAAGCATTTTACTATGGTTTGAATGTTTTTGTTCCCTCCAAAACTCATGCTGAAATTTAATCTCCCCACAAAAAAAAACAGTGTTGGAAGGCGGAGCACAATGGGAGGTGTTTAGATCATAAGGTCTTTGCCTTCATGAATAAATTAATGAAATTATAAAATGGGCTCAAAGGAGTGGGTTTGCTCTTTTGAGCCCTTTCCCTTCTACCTCCTGTCATGTAATGATGCAGCAAGAAGGCCCTTACCAGATGCAGGTACCCTGATCTTGGACTTCCCAGTTCTAGAGAGAACTGTAAGCCAATAAATTTCTGTTCATTATAAATTACCCAGTCTTAGGTATTCTGTTACAGCAGCATAAAATTGACTAAGGCTAAAATATATTCTATTCTTAGAAATAAGCCATTCAGGATTATATCTAAGTTTTTTAGAGCCAACAAATTTCTGCTCTCTGGATCCTGTTCAACATAAAGCAAGAAATGCAAGATGAAAGGGGTTAATACCTGAGTATAATAAATGGTCCAGCTCTATAAAGATTAGGTAAAAATCTATTGTGCACTCTGTCTCTTGTGAATAGGGCTTAGAATTTAACCTCTATAACTTTACCGAGCCAATTCCCACTACCTCATGTTATTGAAAAAAATGTGGGATAACAAAACAATACTGTTCATTCTCTCTCCTTGTCTCCTATCACTCTGAACAGAGATGCTCAGAGAAACTATATTATTATAAAGACCTCTGACTATATCTACAAATATTCTCTAGCCTATCCAAGCTTTCTTATGTCAATAACCTAACACCCTACTCTTCTCTGACCTGTGAACAGCTCTGGCAGAAGAATAGCAGGATTTTGGGAAGAGAATACACTGATGGAGGGAGCTCAGCAGCAATTTTTGTGGTTATTTTTTCCAATGAAATGGCACAGAGCTGAATCCTGATAGCATAACCAGTCCTGATCTCTTTTCCACTGAAGATAAATTGTGAAAACAGTATTTCCTATGATGAACTAGTGGAATAGAAATAATCTATTCATAATCACCTTAAATGTTGATATCAGCATAGCTGGAAAAATCCCCAGGCTATATCCCATGGTAAAAATTTACTAATTTTGCAGGTATTAAATCAACTGAATAATTTTGGATGGATAGATAATGGAAGTAGCCATTCTGACAGCTAAAATACTACAGGGATGGAAACTTAATTTTTAAGTCTCTGAAAAAATTGCAAGTAGAATTTTGTATTTTTTAAAGCTACAAAATTGGGATTGTTTCTCATGATAAAATGTACATTTCTGTAATCTCTGCATGCCAGTAGTGTTAACCTTTTATTTAGATACAAATACGCAGTTTAACTACTACTGTCTGAAAATCATTAGACAGTAATCTCTCCATTTACCTTAACAAAAAAGGACCCAGGTCTGATTGGATCAGGTTGATATAATAAACACACTAAAAGGTTTTCTTTCCCATTTTCAACACAGTGTTAAAGCTCTGATAATATATTAATATACTGGGCACAATATAATAGCCTGTGGCGTTAGTTTCAGATGATGAGAAGCACAAAACTTTCACAATTCTCTTGCTTACAACTTTCTGCCTGGTCAGCTCTAAACGAAGAACTATCAAGTTGGCAGAAGGTACAGGAAGGAAGAAAAAACAAGGAACATCTCATTGAGCATATTACTAAAACTCTTCCCTACTAAGTTCTCAATAATGCAGAAAAGAGCTGTGAAAAAGAGTTGAGAACTCCTCTGGGGCAGAGATTTGTATTTTATTTCTGTGCCTTCAGTGCCTAGTATATTTCTGGACACAATGCAGAGGAGTGTTACACATATCCCTTCCATTGCTGAGGTTATGGTAAAGAGAAGGAAATTAACCCAGATGGGGCTCACCCCTCCTCTTATCAAAGATATGCCTTCTCTGATGGACTCACACTTCACCTTTATAGCCAAAATGTGAGGTCTTACTGTCTGTCATGTCTTATGTCTTGTTTGAGAATTTGTGTATTTCCAGCAGAGGGAACAGCATGTGATAATTTTGGGAGGCATAAGATTGTAGAACATGTTTGTGAAGTAGTTTCTCTCTCTCTCTGTCTCTGTTTTTCCTTTCCTATTTTGGCTGTGTAGAGAAAGTGCAGAGATTACAATGAATCATACTCCTTCGTTTATGAAATGGTATCACAATTGGTATGCTCAGGTTTTTATTTATATATCTATTACTTTTTCTCATAGACAGGCTTCTGACTTGTGACAAATTAAGGCTCCCATTGATTACGTTTATAACAATAAGTCATATGAATTTTTAATTGCTTTGTAAATTATTTGTATAAAGACATCTGAGGGTCAAGATTCTGGAGAGAAACTGAAGGAAGAGAAGGAAACTGATCCTCTGTAGCCACTTTTTCTCTGGAGGCATTTTTTGATTTGGGCCAAAGGCCAAGAGCCTGGGAACCAAGCTTTGACTGTGCAGAGGCAAAGAAACCAGCAGAACTTTTTGGAAGTACTACAGAGCTGGAGACCAAAGGGCCCTCAACATACTTCCAGTTTTTCCCTAAAGACATTTGCCAAATTCTGAAGCTACATTAGTTGGGGGCCTAAAAAGCTTAAGCAGAAGGCTTTATAAAAGCAGAATGGACACTGGGGAAGTATCACTGTGTTAAGGAAACAAAGAAAGAGTTCACGATTTGCCAAAATGGGGGTCACCATGGCCATACCAGGTTCTCAATGGAAAAATCTGAAGAGTTATACCCTAAGAGCAGGAATAAACAGTAGGTAGACTGAGACTTAGTAAAAACTGCAACTAAACATTTTCTTAGCTCCTGATCAGATTAAGTAATCAGTTCTCACTTTATACATCTAATAAAGGGTGAGTCAACTCTAGTGAAAGATACGCATCATTTGAAGCCTCTAAAATTTTTTAAATCCACAATGTCCAGCATACAATTAAACTAGAGTTAAGAAGCAGAAAAGTGACTGATAATAAAGAGATTAAACAGATAATAGAAGTGGACTGAGAAATGAACTAGATACCAGGCTTGCAAACAAGGACTTCAAAATAAATAAGATTAATATACAAATAAAATAGAAAAAAAGATAAAACACAGGTATGGAAACACGAAATTTTGTTACAGGGAATCTATATGTTAAAATAATTAAACTGACATTTTGGAACTGTAAAATACAGTATCTGGGAGCCTCTGTTTCTAGTATAGAAGGGATGAGCTTCTCATACAACTAATCCTCTTTCAAATGGCACCTTTATATAAACCCTGGAAAAGCACAAAACAAAGAGAAAAAACTATCTAAAGGCTCTGGAAATAGAAAAACACAGGCTGATTATGAAGGACAGCTGAACTTTGAAAAGTGACCAGCAGAGTGAATCTCCCATTTTTATATTGCTTTGCCCTGAAGGCAGCAATAGACATAGTGTCAACAGTGCTAGGTCTCCAAAATGCCAATAGAAAAACCCCGTTAAACTTATTGTCCAGAAGAAGCAGGGAAAACATCCAGAGACAACCACAGCCACTGAAGAATGAAAGGAGAACCTTGGAAAACAGAGGGCCAGCGATGGAAACAGCTCGTGTCTATGGCTAGTCAATGAACATGCGTGAATGGGAGAAACTGGAAGCAGCGTGCAGTTGAACTTTAGAGAACCAAGCCACCACACAACACAGACATGTTGCACATGTTACACAGTGTGCAAGTTGAGTGTAAATCTAAAGTATGATCCTTCACGTTCCAGCTCTTCAGGTCAGAATGGGTTCAAAATCATGCCTCAAGTGGGGCTATCAGGAATATCACAGGAACTGATAATTAGTAGGTGTCTGTTGGGACTGACTCTTATGAAAAATTCAGCTACTTTACCACAACTATCCAAGGACACATTTTTCATTCTATCTGTCACTGTAACAGGTAAAACTTGTAAAACCTGGCTTGGAATCACTTAGGCTGATGTATGTAGATGGACAAGCACTGTGTGGTTGCCAGGGCCTTTATGTACTTCACACATTTAACTGTAAAAATTCCAATTACTTTCAATCTTTGTGCAAGATTCAAATGCCTCCGGAATTAGCATAGATTGTGTTCCTGGGCTTAGGCCATCTCCAGTTCCCAGCAAATGAACAACAATATGTACAGATCAAAGTTCTGACTACTGGGAAGATATTAATACTCTACTGTCTTTCCAGATACCTTGAGTAGGACCATAATACTGTAGCTGACCATTTCTAGCATTTGTAGCTGCCAACATATGCAACATCCTCTGTAATCATCTAATCTAAGATTTCAACCCCTTGCTCTTGCTCAGCTTCCTCTGAAACAGCAATAATTCATAGATTTGGGTTTTTTTGTGGTAATTTCTGTATTTTCCAGGTGGCTTTCATTCCTTTTTTTTTTCCTCTCCTCTGACTGTGTGTTTTCAAATAGCCAATAGAAAAACTCACCAAAAACCCAGTCTTTGAGCTCACCTGTTCTTTCCTCTGCCTGGTCCATTCTACTGTTGAGAGCCTCTAATGAATTCTTCAGCTCAGCAAATGTGTTTCTCATTTTCAAGATTCTGTCTGATTTTTAACATATTATTTCAACTAAAAATTGTAATGAAGTTTATTTCATAACTTACTGTACAGCTACTATTATCAAGTAGTATGTGCATTTGGTATAAGAATAAATATATACAGTATATGGAACCAAAGAGACCTACATAATCAATGGCCAAATGATTTTGACAAAGGTGTTAAGATAACTCAGAGGGGAAAAAATGATCTGTTTAACAAATGATGCTGGAAAAACGGGATATCTGTTTAGAAAGAAGTGAACCTAGGCTCTCTCTCACATCATTTATCAAAATTGTCTTAAAACAAATTACAGACTTTTGGTTCCAAAATGGTAGCACAGAAGCAAGCTGGCTTCACCTCCCACAATATGAAACCATAAACAAATATACAGCAACAACATTTTTACCAGCAACAATCCAGAACTCAAATATGAGGATAAGACAGCTCCCAGGGCCACAGAAGAGTAAAAAACTCTGAGCAAATGGTTAGAGAACTGGACTTTCACATATGTGATGTGTCCCCCACCTCTACCCAGCACTAAATGCATGGAAAATCTCCCCCAAACTCAGAATTTCCACTAGAAGAAGTGAGACTGAAGTGATCAATTAGCTTACCCACCATCTTGGGTGCCTTGGCAGGAGACCTGTCTTTGCTTTGACCCATGGGAAGCACAGTGACTCCTCGAAGGGAGAAATATCCCTGAGGACAGGCAGAGACAAAAGAGGGAGGGGAGACTGTCATCCACAGCCTGGAAACTCTGCTCTGTTACTTGGCCAAAGGAGATACCATATGAAAGAGGTTGTTCAACAGCACCATGCTGTAGGAGGTATGTTCCACAGGTCTCCTGGGCACAAACCGCCTAGCCAGTCAGCCTTGACACACTGATGGGATAATCCCTTTGGGACTGCCCCGATTCATGACAGGCAGAGCTCTGATCATTTATTAATGCCAAGGTGAACCTGGGCTTAAGGTACCACTTAAAGCCAAAAAGGAGGCAGCAACTTAGCACTAAATATTTGCTAGCCAATATATCCAATAAAAACCAAAATAAGCTGAACACAATAAAATGGAGTAAATAACTAATCTTTCAATGCAAACACATAAATCTGTACCCACAAGAAACAACAGCAAGCAGGGAACCATGACCTCCCCAAAAGGACAAAGCAATAATAAGCAGAATCTCTAAGAGATTATGTATCCACGATGAACAAAGTATTACTGAGGTTTCATTTGCCTCAGGTTCCAATGTGGCTCAGAATGGCACTGTTCCTGACCCAGCCTTTTTAAAAATTTTGATATTTTCTTCATTATTATTTTTTTGTTAATCTTTGTTTTTAAAAATATTGCCTTAAAATATTATTTATCTTGATTGCTGAACTTCCTTCAAATTTTGTGTCTGAGGTAAGTGCCTGCCTTGTCTACCCTGCTCCAGGTCTCCTGCTATGTCTTGAAGGTGAAAACATTGAAATTTTAATACAATTCAATTTAAATAAGTAACTCTATTACAATTCAGAGCGATGTTAGGATTAAAAACTTTCTAAAAATTTCTGTTTTAGACAAAAGGCAGCAAAGCATCTACTCCACCTGAGCACTGAGATTGAGGGAATGTGTGCCTCACTGATTTCTCATAGAAAAGGCTTATGTGACTACACTTGTGACCTCATGAAGTTTTATTCCACTGTGTCATAGTAAAGGGTCTCCCGGAATCTGTAAGTGAAGGCTCAGTTAAGTGCAGCTTCATGGTTTTAAAGATTAGCTATCAGCTCTCATCTGAATGCAGCAAAAGTATCCTGGGGACTGTCCCCAGGAAAGAGTACCTAGGACCTATGAGGCTCCACTGTTGGGGAGGAAGCAAACAAAAGAGCTGCGCCTTGCACCTACTCAATAGCGTCTGGGTCTGGAAAAAGTACCACTTCCGGAAAAAGTGCCGAGGGTAACCTTCACAGCTCCCTGCATCGAGAGGACCCAGGAAGAAGAGATGGGACTGAGGACGGCTCTTAGATGTTTCCCTTCTCTGAGCCTCACGAGGTAGCCCAGCCCCACCTGTGGAAATCATGTCGCGTGGAGAAGGGGGCCTGTGTGACTTTCCTAACACCTCAGGAGATCATGTGTTGAACTTTAAAAACATGTGCGGCCACTTGTTATTTGTCTTTTTTGCTTTATCTCTGGGAATCTCTCTGTGATCTTTCCTCCCTGTAATTCTTTAAATTAAAAAAGGCTCAAGGAGAAAAAAAAAAACAACAACAACAACAACAAACAACTTTTTCTGTGTCAATGCTGATGAGATAACTGAAAAGATGAGACTGAAAACCACCTCCCTGGAGACCCAGGAATGAGTCTGTCCCAGGACGAAAAAAAACGTACTTTTTTGTGATTTGTCATGGATTCCAGAAACCACTGTGGTTCCAGGCATCATTCTGGGAGTTAAGAGAGAAAAGGACGCTTCCCACTCTCTGGCCACAGCCAAGTAAGTGATAAGACGTACCAGTCCAAAACACAGAGCAGGATAACCACAAGCATACAGTAGTATAGTTTTTGGTAATATAGTTAAGATTTCCTTTCCCCTTAAGTGGCATTCTCAATAATAGAAAGCTTTGAATTATGAGAACAAACTTTATAGAGCCTGATGAACTGTTCCTATGCTCAAGAACTGAATTTAGGTGACTGTCTTCAGCTGTATGGTGATCCCTGTGGTGGACAAATAAGCACAGGCCTTAGGTTTTCCTTAGGAATGAACTAGCTAATATTAAGGCTTTTTAAAAACAAAACTATAACTATTAAAGAAGAATGCATTTTTGGAAATATTTAATTTTCTCTGAGAAGAGAATACCATACAGTTTAGAGAAAAATTCGCTAGAGTCTCTAAGGTAATGTTAAGAACTCTTTTTACCAAATGTCACCATTACCTCATATTACTTACCTCAGTGCCTCCCAAACTTTCTCACATCATCCTACACACAAAATATATTTCTCTATCATATTGGAGTAAACCTTAGAGGATTTTTGAACCCTCAACTAGGCTGCTTACAGCTTAAAGAATTTAAAAGATATATGTGTCGACAGGAAAAAGCTATTGATACAGGAGTTAAAAAGAAATCACTTAGGCAGATAGTGAGGGCACAGGAGTCCTTGGTAAGGTTTTCCTTTTAATGAAAAGCAGTCCCCCAATCATTTTCTTTTGTAACAAAGAGCAGCCTGTAAAATCAAGCTACAAACATAGACAAGCAAGCTAGAAGCTTGCACAGGCGAATGTCGGCGGTTGTGCCAATAGAAAGAAGCTACCTGGGAATAGGCATGTTCAAAATGGCAGCTACGTCTTCTCTTCTCTCTGCCAGCCATGTGTACAGTATGGAATAGACAAGATGTCCCTGGCCAAGTAGAAGGCCCGCTTGCATAAGATTAGGGGGGGAAGACCAGCCTCCCTTGTGCACCACGGAAACGTCACCCCTGATGGAACCAATCTGTGGGCCCTAGGTAAATCAGACACCACCCCCTCAAGCCTGCCTATAAAATCTGGTATAATCCGCTGCAGGCAGCCTTTCTCTTTCGGATGCCTCTCTCTCATGAGAGAAAGAGAGCTGCTCTCCTCTCTTCTTTATTTTGCCTATGAAACTTTCCAGTCCTTAACCCACTCCATGTGTGTGTGTCCGTGACATTAATCTTCTTGGTGCAAGACAACGAATCTCGGGTATTTCTCCAGACAAAGATGCCACTTCACTATATCCATGAAAATATAGGGACCTTTCACCTCAGTTAAATACATGAGAACCTGACCAGTGGTCACATAAATGCCAGACAGGTTGCGGAATCTTGTGCTCATTCCAAGATAGAAGGGGCATTAATGCTTGGTGGACTTGTTTCGTTTCTGGAGGTAACATAGTTTTCAATGGGTGTCTGCTTTGGTCTATTCACCAAATACCCGATTAAAACCTTTTGCTGACCTAAGTACTGAAATGATTTTCCACCCTACTATGTGATCTAAAACAAAACTTTAACTTATGAAAAGGCATAATATATGTGTTTGTTAAAATTGAACAATTTTTTTCTAGATTTCAAAAATCTAGATACATTCATAAAGATAAGTTAGTCACTATCACTCTTTCTGTTTATCTATCTCTCTTTTTCCTACTAAGCACATGCTTTTTCTACTTAGCCTTTATTTGATATGTATTAAAAAAAAAAATCTGTAACATTTGAGATTTGAGTAGGTCTTAAGGCAAGAAAAGGCTCTATCGGGCCTAGACATCAGTGCTAGTGACCCTGTGAATTCCAGAAGAGCTTGTGGTATCTGCAGAAGCTTGGAGTATCATCTCAAGCCTGTGGTGAGGTCTTTAAGGTTTTGAAGCAAGGCCTTCTCCTTTGAGTCTTTACTGGGCTCTGATGGATTTTGAACAGGGGAAAGGGGTGACCACAGGATCCAAACTATTCACCATGAGTGCTCTCTGCTCTCCCTATCTATAAAGGTGAGCAGGCGAAGAAACAATCCATTATTGGATGGAAGGGATGTTTATGAGACCGGGGTCTGCCACATCTATCAGGCCATATGGAAAGTTCTCTATGACTAGCTACCTGAGAGGGAAAAAAACTAAAATTCAGGATAAAGAAGCCTCAACTATATGCTGCCTTCAAGAAATGCATCTCATCTATAAAGACCCACACAAACTGAAAGTGTAGAAAAAGCTATTTCTTGCAACTGGAAACCAAAAAAACAGCAGGAGTAGCTATACTTAGATAAAATAGGCTATGAATCTAAGATCGTAAAAAGAGATAAAGAAGGTCACTACATAATGATAAAGGAATCAATTTAGCAAGAGGATATAACAATTATAAATAGCTATGCAGCCAACATCAGAGCAGAATGTATAAAGCAAACATTAATAGACTTAAAAAGAGAGACAGACTGCAATACAATAATAGTAGGGGACTTTAACAGCCCACTCTCAGTAATGGACATATTATCCAGACAGAAAATCAACAATGAACCAGCAGAGTTAAAGTGCACACCAAATCTAATAGGCCTCTCTGACATTTATAGAACATTTCACCCAACTGCTGCAGAATACACGTTATTTTCATTAAAACATGGGACATTCTCCAAAATAGATTACATCTTAGGTCATAAAACAAGTCTGAACACATTAAAAAAAAAAAAACAGAAATCGTATCAGTAATCTTTTCTGAACATAATGAAATCAAACTAGAAATCAGTAACAAAAGGAACCTCAGAGAATACATGAATACATAGAAATTAAACAAAATGCCCCCAAATTACCAATGGATCAATAAAGAAATTAAGAAGAAAATAAAAACTTTCTTAAAACACATGAAAATGGAAATACAAAATACCAAAGTCTGTGAGATCCAGCAAAAGCAGTCCTAAGAGGGAAGTTTACAGTGATAAATGGCTGTATCATAAAAGCAGAAAGAGGCTGAGTGTGGTGGCTCACGCCTGTAAATTCCAGTGCTTTGGGAGGCCAAGGCAGGTGGATCGCCTGAGCCCAGAAATTTGAGACCAGCCTGGGCAATGAGGCAAAATCCCATATCTACAAAAAATACAAAAAATTAGCTGGGAATGGTAGGGCACACCTGTAGTCCCAGCTACTCAGGAGGCTGAGATGGGCGAATCATCTAAGCCTGGGAAGTTGAGGCTACAGTGAGTTGTGATCATGCCACTGCACTCCAGTCTGGGCAAAACAAAAACAAGGCAGAAATACTCCCATAAACATTATAACAATGAATCTTCAGAAACTAGAAGAGCAAGAACAAACCACATTCAAAATCAGTAGAAGAAACAATGAAGATCACAGCAGAAATAAATGAAATACATATTAAAAAATACAGATCAAAAAAATAAAAAGATGGGTTTTTTAAAAGATAAACAAAATCGACAAACTTTACCTAAACTAAGAAAAAATGAGAGAAGATACAAATAAATAAAATCAGAAACTAAAAAGGAGACATAACAATTGAGGCCTCAGAAACAGAAAGAAGGCTGGGCGCGGTGGCTCACACCTGTAATCTCAGCACTTTGGGAGGTCGAGGTGTGTGGATCACCTGAGGTCAGGAGTTCGAGGAAAGCCTGGTCAACATGTTGAAACCCCATCCCTATTAAAAACAAAAACAAAAAATAGCTGGGCATCATGGCAGGCACCTGCAGTCCCAGGTATTCGGGAGGCTGAGGCAGGAGAATCACTTGAAACCAGGAGGCAGAGGCTGCAGTGAGCTGAGATCAAGCCACTGCACTCCAGCCTGGGTGGAGAGTAAAACTCCATCTCAAAAAAAAAAAAATTAAAAAAAAAGAAAGAAATAGAATCATTAGAAACAATTATGAACAACTACATGCCAACAAATTGGAAAACCTAGAAGATGGATAAACTACTCAACACATACAAACTACGTGTCTCTTGCTTCTCAGCACACAGGCGTATGCACATCTCAAATCAGTTAATCAGCATGCACTCATTCCCAATGACAGCCAACAAACACATTCTAAACATGGTTTGGCTTTGCTCATACAGACCTTGCAATATCTGCATTCATCTTTGGCTCATATGTGACCCATCTGTTGATGAAAAATTAATGAAACACAGTGTGTCATATATGCCCATACATTCATTGTAGGATTCAGGCTAGAAGTCATGCTTTTGGGGATGTGTCAGAGGAATATGTGAAACAAATTCTGTTGATTCTTCCCCACTTAATAAAGGATTCCATGCCTTGGCTCCCTGGAAAAACATCTGACCAGAAATAGGAAAACGTCTTGATAAGTAAAACAACATGATAAACGAAGATCATTAACATAATTAAGCTACAGATGTTGGAAAGGAGTGATAGAGAGGCTTTACATACAGGTGTGAGACTACATCAGAGAAATGAGGGATACTTTGATTACCGTGAGGGGCATCAAACCCCAAATCCAGCACATTTGACAGACTGCTAGTTGTTTTCCAAAACGTAACAGTATTGGCCGGGGAATTTCTTGGATCCCAAAAATGGACTCCTTTAGAACTACTAGGTAAAGGATAACCATGTTTTAAGGTATTTTTTTTAACCACTTCCCGAAATGGCAGTTTGTATTACCACCCCTTCCCGCCCCCACTTGGAGAAGCAATGCAATGTAATGTCAAGGGTTTAGACTGAGGATTATAGAATCTGCTGTCTACTCTCGGCTCTGCCAAGAGGGCTACATGACATGGGACAGGTCATTTGTCCCCTCTGAGCCTCACAAGTGTTTAGAGCACTTGGTATTTCCCTGGTTCTTTCTGGGTCTGTGTTGCTTTCATTCTTTCCTTCTGAATGTTCCCTTAGCTTGTCCTTAACAGCAATCATTCACTCCACCTCCCAGTTGGGGCCAATTCTGCTGTTTGACCTGCAGTTGGAGCCAATGCTGCTTATCCCAGTCAACATTATTGATCAACATTACTGAACAAATAAATGATCACATACATGAACAAATTTTTGACGCTTTCCTTTCAGCATGCTAGACCTCTCAGTAGGCTGTTATTACATTTCAACAAATAGGGGTGTTAAAATTAACTCAAACTGTGCTCAATTAATTAGAACTTATTCAAGACTTTCTATGTGCCAGGCATCAAAATAGGCAAGTGCTTGTAGTGATCTGAGATATATGATAAAGTCCCTGCCCATAAGAAACTTTACCATGTCTGTGACTTCACACCAACATTTAGTGAGTGCATCAACTGGGGTCCAATCAGGAGACAGGAACCAAACAGTGATTTAAATAAGGGAAGTTTAATACAAAGAATGATTAAGCTGGCTATGCATGGTGGCTCACACCTGTAATTCCAGCGCTTTGGGAGGCCAAGGCGACACATCACCTGAGGTCAGGAGTTCAAGACCAGCCCAGCCAACATGGTGAAACTCGTGTCTACTAAAAATACAAAAATTAGCTGGGCACAGTGGTGCATACCTGTAATCCCAGTTACTTGGGAGGCTGAGGCAGGAGAATCACTTGAACCTGGGAGGCAGAGGCTTCAGTGAGCCAAGACCACGCCACTACACTCCAGCCTGGGCAACAGAGTGAGACCCTATCTCAAAAAAAAAAAAAAAAAAAAAAAAAGATTAAGCTATAATAGAACAGTAACTATAAGATGTAAGAGAACTTTATAATGTTCTATAGGGGGCTGAGGGAGAGTGCTCAAAGAAGGATGAAATTGGAAGGGCTCTCCTCAAGGCTCAGATTCATATCTTGTTGCAGAAGGTCTACTTGCAGTTCAATGGATGGAAGAGAGGTTTGCTGGCTCGTTCATGCCACAGCTGGTTCACAGTCACTGAGCAAGAAGAAAGCTACTCTCTAGGAAGTACATGAGCCACAGCCAGTGATTGGGTATGCACAGATACACTGGGAATCACTGTTGGGCAGAAGGCTTGGCACTCCTGGTGTCCATGTCAGGAGGGCAAATCTGAGGGGCTGGGTACAAGTGGGTCACAATTGATGAGCAGATGAGTGGGCACGCAGAGGGACTGGAGGTGCTGCTCTGGGCAAGCGCGCTAGAATTTCCAGTGTCTGTGTTGGGAGGGCTACAGGAAGGTGATGACTAGGCTAGGCCAGGGCTGCAAGCTTACCAAGGGACTATGTGCTCTGGTTGGGGCACAGTACCACCAGATGCACTCACACTCATACCGGTGACCAACAGTGCAGCTGCTGGAGCCTACAAGAGAAGTCCCTTCCTCCTGCATTGTCCCTCCAGCACCCTCTACTTAGAAAACTTAATATGGTGCTCACATAAAGGAGGAGAGCTTAAAGGGATTCCAACCATTAACAGCAGAGCAAGTACTCAAGGGAAAATTTGGAGAGGCAAAAATTGGTAACTGGCACAGTGAAGTATCAAAAGAGCCTTAAACTAGGGCTTAGATATTCTGAGTTCTAGTCTGAGTTCAGCTGTGCAATCTTAGGCAAGTGACTTAGGTGTCTTAGTTTTAGTTTGTTCACTTACGAAATGGAAATAACACTTGTTCAATTAACTAAAGAATAATGCAAGGATCAAATGAGAACAAGCATATGAAAGGACTTTATAAACTGTAAAATGCTACACATTTCCAATGGGTCATTGCTGTGGTAGTTGTATTCAGTATTACACTTACCATCAAGCTGAGTAATGTTTAGTCTAGAATTAAGGCCAAAGAGATGAGCCCCTTATTTCGAATCCCTAGCACCTAGTACACTTACTTAAACAAAATAAAGAGGTTTGTCTTTGTTACCAGAACTACAGTTTAAAAAACTTATTTCTTGATGGATAGTCTCATGAAGGTATTGCTGTGTTTACTCAATCACAATCAACCATAGTCTCTCAAGGGTGGCACACACTCATCTTTCCCCATTTTTCATCTTACCAGAATGCTGCTGGTGAAGTCAGTAGGAAGAGCCTTTCTGCCCCCCTGATCAACCTCTACCTGAGGACCTAAGGCAATGCTTTTACTGTAGATCCTGATATGCAAGCAGAACTAGAGCACTCCAGAAGTAACCTCATTTGACTGGCCTATTAGTTAATGGGTAAATACATGTATAAATGAATGAATGACTAAGCAAATAGAGTTACCCGGCCAAGGCCGTGCTCAGCATCCTATTAGAATACAATAATTATAAGGCTATCAAAAACCATTGTTCTTTAAATATAATGCCTTTTCACACACACACATGCATGCACGCACACACACAGCACTACCTCTGTACAGTTTCCTCCATTCCTTCCCCCTTCTTTTCAAATAAATGAAGAAATCCTGAGTATATATACAAAATAACTGTTATTTTGTGTATTTGCAGCATGAAACTCACAGTAGAAAATACCAGGGTTCTGTCTTGGCATCTTGGGCACTGCCCTCTGAGATCTGGAGTCTCTCTCTGTGTGAAGGGTAAGTTCCTGATGGTCTCTGCCTGTCCTGGGACTGCTGTTGATTCATGCAGGGAGAGAGCCGAGAACAAGCTGTGGCTGAAAAGGGCAAAATATGAGGACATGCTAATTGGTTTGGGAAAGGAACCTCCTGCCATCTGGCTCTCTGCCCCCACAACAGTGGTCAGGAAGGAGAAGCAGAGAGGCAAACAAGCTGAATGGCTCTGAAACATATCGTGAAACATTTCAGACCCCCCTGCAGGGAACTGAAATGTTGCATGTTCTTTAAAGCTAAATATCACTAATTTAATTTAAATAAATTTTTTTGTACTGCCTATAACACATTTTGTGAATGAAGTTCAGAAGGAAAAAAAAAAGACACATATAGATTCAGGTATGGTAGTAGTTAATTGTCCAAGGCAGAAACAACTTGGCATTGCAGAATCAGTTTCTTCTGCTTTTGATACACACTGGGATAGGTTCAATACTTCAGGGTGAAAATAACATATTAAAAAGCCTTTCATTCATTCATTCCCCTGCCTCAAGCACATCTCATGGGTTTCAAATGATGTAAATCATTCCAACTTGTAGATGATCAAATACGTTTAAAAAAGGAGGCACAAAGGTAGCCCTGAAGCCGCTTGGACATCTGTTACTGGAGCACACAACAGTAACTTGATCCATCAGTTAACATCTGATCCTCTCTTTTTCTTGGTTTCCTACTTAGCTATGTTGCACTGTAAATGCTTAGTCTGGAAAGAGAGGAGCAATATTTTGTATTGTTCTTTTCCTTCTACAAATGCAGCAAACAGCCAAAAGACAGAGTCAAGCCAGGCCACTAAGGGCATATTCCATACCTCCTCACTTTCCTAGGGAGCTAGACGGGGATGTTCAAGTTCAAGTTCTCACTCAGAAGCATATAGAGGAAAGTGAGTGTAAGGTCAATTTCCACCATGCCAGGAACTGGGAGCAGACTCTCAATGGTCCATTGTGGCAGGAGAGCCTTTGAAACTGACCCAGCAATGTCTTCCCTCTGCTTTCAGGGAGGGGAAATTTTTGCTCATTTAGAATGGAGGGTTAGAAGTGTCAAGCAGGTCTTCTTTGGGAGTCAGAGTCACTGATTTCAAAGCGTTCTTCTCTTACTGGAGGGTCACTTGAGAGTTGAAAGGTACGAATGATACCTTTGATATTTTTGCCTATAGCTCTCTGCACGTTTATCACTGAAAAAAAAAGACAGATCTCCGAAGACCTATAAAGGACAGAGGCTGAAATTGTGATTGCATTAATGGAACCTGACTAGAAAATTTCCAAATGCCCAAATCTTAACCTGCCCTTCACTCCTGATGCTGACATTTCCAAAAGAGCTACATGTAGAAAGACTGATAGCAACTGGGAACCAAAATGACAATTATCTTTCAGAGCTTGGTAAGGTTGTGTAAGAGCATATGTTCATTCTTAAGGCCTAAGAAAGACACTCCCTCCCTACCTGCCCCTCTTCCCCACACACCTCAGCTTCTCCTCAAAATCTGGACTATCTCTATTCCAACCCATGGAGTGGAAGCAAGAGATGCAAAACGAGCACCATCCAAGGGCATGGTCTTTTTACAGTCGATCTGGTCATTGATGAACACGGCCAACCAGTACTTTAACTGACCAAACAGAATGGCAAGCCATTCTTCCCTAAAGGATGTGGGAGAAGCAGAGAGGGCCAATAGGAAGTAGGCAGAGAGGCAGAAGCATTTCTTCCTCTATAACATATTCACCTTCTTTCCATAAAAATGTTCTATTTGAAATCCTATACAGAGAAGTTTATGAAATTGATTTGGCTTCCTTTAGTAAACCCTAAAGTTAAAACCCTTACAAAAATGATGAAATAAGGTTTAAATATTTAATTATAGGAGAATTTTTAACATTTCAAAAAATACAATCCTATGGAAAGAAAATTTGACCTGCTGTGGCTCTATTTGTTCACATAGACTCTTGTAACCCTGGATCTCCTTACACAGACTCTAGAGCTAAATATAAACATTAATTAAAAGAATTGCCAAAGATTATCTTGGTTACAGGTTTAACTGAAAAAGTAAACTAAAGAAAAGGTATCAAAGAGTAGAAATGCATTTACAGGAATGGCATTAACTTAAGGAAAATGATCCTGGAAAATCAGAGACGGGAAGAATGTTTCATGGGAACCAGTACAGAACCACAGCACTGTAAAATCAGGGCATTAGGGTAAATGCTTATTGAGGGCCTGAAGAAATAATCTCACAGGTGGTGGCCACACTCTACTGGTCCATCAGTTTAGGGCACCTATCAACACGTATGAGCCTGCCAAGCAGAACTTTACAAGATCACTGACCCAACCATAAAAAGAAGGTTAACAGCATATCTAGCAAAGATGGCCACCCCCAGAGTCCTCCAAGCCTGCTGTGTGAGAAATGCCTGTGCTGGATAATTTGCAAGTCCAGAAAGCCGATGCATCCAAACTCAGTTTCTTTTTACTACTCTAGTTACTTTGTTTGGATGAGATAAGGAAAGAACACACTTTGCAGTAAGAACCAAAACTCTGACAAAGAGGGCCTTGAGTTTCAAGGATTCACAGGGCATTCTGCCATAAGGGAGAAAAGTTAGATGTTATAAATCATTACTCTATCATAAGAAACTGATCCCTCACATTGGGCTCTACATCTAAGGGCACAGTCTTAGTTGCATAGGGAAATTTTAAACTAAAATTAAACTAAACTATTACTGAACAGCTTTCTGTGTGGCTCTGTTTATCTTGCCTGCATTCTGTACTATCTATGTCAACTTCTGATTTTTGTCCAGCTGGTACATTTGTGATAAGCTGGAACAATCTGTGCCATGTAAAGGGAGACTTAAAAAAACTTTGTCAGAATTGTCCCACATCAGTGAGGAAAGCCTGTTTGTAGGCAGTGTGTATAGGAGTGTGTGTGTGTCTTCAATCAAGATACTCTTTTCAGCAGGAAATTAAAATCTTCTGGGTAATGAGCTCAGAAAATCTATACACACTGTACCTATATTTCAATATAAGAATGTTGTTGATGTCTCTCTGGAGCACTTCATTTTGACCCTGTCACATAAATCAACTCTGAAATTGCTAGGAATGTAACTGTTTTCAGTCTTTGCAGCATCACTACCCAGAAGCATGTGTAGGTCAACTTCATGAAAACCATAAATCTTTTCACAGCAATGGGAGAACTTGCTCTAGCCTTCTGGAGGGCAAAAATCTGGGTCTCTGGTTGGTTATAAGGCTTTTATTCTCATGTTTATCTCCTGGATGATGAATAAAAAGTTCAGTGACCTCAGGAGATACTCCCTAGAAGGGATGTGGCTATTCTCTAATGGAATTACCAAATACCAGCATATCTGGCTAAACCAGTTTGAAACTTACTTTTGCAAAACTTTAAGTTTACAATTATTTTAAGAATTTAGATGCTACTGTGCAAATAAATGGAGAGAGCCAAAGGTAGAGAAAAACTATTTACGTACTCAATTGATTCAGTCAGTATTTCTAAAGCACCCCAATGTTGATAGAACTACTTGCATCAGCATGGAAGAGAGTGAGAAGCTGAACTGCAAAGTAGAGCACATGCTCTAGAATATACAAGTCACCTTTTCTCTAGTCAGCTGGAAATTACTGTGCTCCTCTGCCAAACCATAACCACATTCTTGGGATGGAGAGGAATGCTGGCGCTTCTAAGGCTGATGTGTTAAAGCAGCCTTTTCCAGGGGACAGCAGCTTTTTCCTTTGTCCCCTTATGTAGTCTGGTTGAAACTGCAGAAGAATTTGAAATGTGCACTAGAAGTAGTGCACAAAGGAAACTTGGAAATCTCAGAAGGAAGGAGAGATGAGGAAAGGCCTTGAGAAATCACTGCACTCCTTGCCTTACAGCAAGTCTATATTTATTATAGATTAAAAAAACTTTATTATTGACTTTTCCTTTAAAGTTCTGGGTAGAATGTACAGTGTTTTTAATTTTTATTTGCCAATTAAAAAATACAAACACAAGTCAGAAAAAAATAAATGCAGCTATTAAATTTACTATTAACTGCTTTCCTTTACCTAGATTTTTTGAAGGAAAAAAATCTTTAAAACTCATTAAAAAATCAGATTCTCATTAAAAGATGCTAAAAATGACTGAACTCTGGTTTCACTAAAGGAACATTATCATATATTCATTATTTTTTCTGCCTTGGAGATTAAAACAGTCTCTCTAAGCCTGTAGCACCTTCTTCCTTACAGATTTATAGGCTGGACTTGCTTCACCTTTCTTGTCTTTGCAGACTATTTCTTTTGAAAGAAAAATCAGTAATTTTCCATTTCAAATAAAACAAAGTAGGCTATGAAAACTGCCATCACTTAGATTTGGATTGTAGGTCTCCATAACAGCTAGTACAACCTTATACGTCAGAGAAAAGCAAAAGGGCTTCAAAAAGACTTCAAGAGTATGCATGTGGGGAGATAGAAGCAAGGATTAAAAATCCTTAAAATTCTCCAAAATTAAAAATGCCATTAAGCTTTACTATAAAATACCTCAAATTAAAGTGTTCCTAATTTTAGCATTAAATGAGGCTGGTCTATTGAGTAGGACTATTCGCATAATGATGGCAAAAAAAAAAAAAAAATCAAAGTTTTAGGGAAGCAAAATTGATCTGAAATTTAAATTCGAACTCCTGAGTAGCTTCTGACTAATGCATCTGAATAAATCAGAACCATCCCAGTCCTCTTACTCAACAGTAGAAAAAGAATTATGGAAAGACTTTGGGGGAAATTTACAATATACTCTTATGGTTTCTCAAAACTTTTGTCTCAAAATAACCACACTGAGGGAGGGAGGTGAATATAGGTTCCTAATAGCACTGAGAATTTAGCCTAAAGTTGCAGGCTGTAAGCACAAAGGTTTTGTTTTGTTTTTTAAAGTTTCCCATTTCCTCTTGAACATTTATATGTATTTTGCCATAAAATGTTAATCTCCATTTTAAAATATGTTTTACATTACTGTAATTACAATAAAACTATGTTGCCACCATATTAGTTAGGCTACAGGCAAAACTGCTGTGTATAGCCTAAACTGATTGCAAATTTAATTACTCAAACAAGGTATTTTATTTCTGTCAAGGGCATGGAGACAGTTGTGTTCTATAAGGATATTCAGGGACCCAGGTTCCTTCTATCTTGTTGCTCCCTACCTCTTAAAGCATTAGCATTCTTGTCTGCTCAAAGCTGACTCAGCTCCAAATTTGGGTTTCAGTCACAGAAAGGGGAAGACAACTGGAGATGAATGATCACTTCCATTCACAATTCATTAGCGACACTTAGTTCCACGGCTGCAGTAGCTGCAAAAGAGGATGGAAAATGTAATTTCTTCTACCTCTGACAAAAAGTAGAAGTGATGCTATTGAAATATATACAATGTCCATCTTATGACTTTTTGTGTTCCCTACCAACTACCTTATTCCTCTAGGGATGCTCCAGTTTAGAAAGCACAGTACAAAGCAGGGTGCTGCATCCTTTCTTTCTATAAAGGGCCAGGTTTTAGGCTTTGTGGGCCATATGGTCTCTGCTGCAACTACTCAACTCTGTTGTTGTTCAAAAGTAGCTACAGACTACATGTAAACAAATGAACACGGCTGTTGTTTCAGTTATCTATTGCAGCATAACAAATTACTACAAAGTTAGAGGTTTAAAACAACAGTTTTCATCTCACAATTACCATGGGCAGAGTTCAAGCATAGTTTATTTGGGTCCTTTGTTTAGAATCTCACAAGGCTGCAATAAGAGTCGGTTGGACTGTGTTCTCATCTAGAAGCTTAACAGGGAAAAAAACAAAAACAAAACAACAACAACAACAAAAACTATTTCCAGGTTAATTCAAAGTTGTTTGCAGAATTTACTTCTAAGGGCCTCAATTTCTTGGTGGCTGTTGTTCTCCCTCAGCCCCTAGAGATCACCCTCAGTTCCTTGCCATGTAGCCCTATCCACAGCCTCTCTTATAACATGGTATTATTTCTTCAATGCAAAGAAGAGAGAAAGTCTCAAGAGTGAGTTTGGTAGCAAGACAGCTGTGTTTCAATAAAATGTTATTTACAAAGACAAGCAGTAGGTCATGTCCATCATTTGCTGACCCTTGATATAATCAATGAAGTGTAGAAGACATTATTTAAGGTAAGAAGAAATCAAAGTTCATTGAGTAGAGAAAAAGTTAGATTTCTCAGAGCCAGAAGGGCCATGTAGAAAAGTACTCAGAAAAAAATATTTTTTTCATTCTGGTCCCATAATACATGTATTACCTCATTTTTTAAATAAAAAATAAAAGCAGAATTGGCATTGTATTAGAATCTGTGATTATAAAATGGAGTTGTTATTAGAATGCCAAAGAAGTTTAAAGTGAAGGGGCTTCATAGCAAGCTTTCTACAATTTTGACTCTAATTCAAACTTCACCTGGAAAAATTTCAACAGAAAGCCTGCTTATTTTCTTAGTGATTATAAAAATGTCAGCTAATGCTTATTATATGATTGAGATTCAAGGATTATGCTAAATGTTTAACATGAATTTCACTTAATCTTCAAAATATCTTCAAAATAATAACTCATTTAATGTAATGAGTTATAATAATAATAGGAATAGTAATCTAAATAACATGAGTTATTTATTTTGAAGATTATTATATATTATTATATAAGCCTTATTATATAAGCCCTTACACTTAAATACTGAGTTATTGGCTCTCATATTTGCTGATTTTTTAAGAGATTTCCTTTTCAATCCTTCTATAGTTATCAACATGACATATCTCAATATGTCCCATCACTCTTCCTAAACCAACATTGATCTCAGGTTATAAAGAATGCTGAGGGTGAAATGTACAGAAGGAAGAAGGGGCTGCTGAAGGTGGCCTGAAGCAAGTGAGTTCTCATTCATTGTTTGTGGGAGTATAAATTAATATAATCCTTTGGAGAAACAATTTAGCAATATATATCAAAGGCCTTGAAATACGTAAATGTATTTTTGAAAATACACAAGAGGTGTGTATATTTGTATTATAAGATGTCTGTTTTTTTGTTTGTTGAGATGGGGTTTTGCTCTGTTGCCCATGCTAAAGGGCAGTGGTATGATCACGGCTCACTACAGCCTCAACTGCCTGGGCTCAAGCAGTTCTCCCACCTCAGCCTCCCAAGTAGTTGGGACCACGTGTGTGTGCCACACCTGGCTAATTTATTACTATTATTTTTTGTAGAGACAGGACTCGCTATGTTGCCCATGCTGGTCTCAATCTCCTGGCCTCAAGCAATCTGCCCACCTCAGCCTCCCAAACTGCTAGTATTACAGACATGAGCCACAGCACCCACCAAATGTTTGCAGTATTAGGTAGGTACTTCCAGGAAGTGAGATGGCAAACTGGAGCAACTTTGTTTTAATGAGCAACTATATATATATGTATGAGAAAAGATATCATTCTGTCACCTAGGCTGAAGTACAGTGGGGTGACAAAATGACTCTGCAGCCTCAACCTTCCAGGCTCAGGTGATCCTCCCACCTCAGCCTCCTGAGTAGCTGAGACTATAGGCATGCACAACCAAGCGTGGATAATTTTTGTATTTTTTAATAGAAATAAGGCTTTGCCATGTCGCCTAGACTGTTCTTAAACTCCTGGGCTCAGGCGATCCTCCTGCCTCAGCCTCCCAAAGTGTTGGGATTACAGGCATGAGCCACCAAACCTGGCCTCATTTTTTATAATGAAAATTCTATTAAAGATAAAAATAGAAAATAAATCTTCATACTTTTGACACAGCAACTCTACTTCTAGGAATCTATACTAAATATCACAAGAGATGTGGTCTAGGGTTTATGTATAATTATATTTATCAGTGAGTTCCTTATGTTAAAAAATTAGAATAATCTAAATGTGCCAAAATTTGGATAATGTAATTATTTTGAGACATATAAAGTATATAAAGTATAGATCATTCAAATGATAAAATATTTAATATACATTAAAATTATGTTTGTGCAATAAGGATATGAAAAATGCTCATGCTGTAAGGGTACATAAAGCAAAGTATGAAACAGAATTTATGGCATTACTTCAATTTGTTAGGAAAGAAGAAAAAATGAACAAGAAAGATAAACGGATACAAAAAAACTGCAATAAATCTATCAAACTATCATTAATGGCCATTTTTGGATGATAGGATTCGATAAGTTTAGATTAGTTATTTATGATTTTTTGGTATTTCCTAAATAAAAATAATCGTAATAATTTATAATTAGGGAAGAATTACAAATATAGTTTGTAATAGATATAAAAATTAGTTCCTCTTTCTAACAAACAATTCTATGTCTATTCAATCCTCATGTCACACACTCATGAAAGACATACAGTAAATTTACTTGCCAAGATTGCAGTTCCAGGCCCCATTAATCTCCTCATTCATCTTATTTTTATAAAAAAGTAACATGCACTTAATACTCTTTAGAAATGCCACATGTTCTTTGACTTGTGCATCATAACAACAGTAATGTTTTAAGAAAGAAATAAAGTTATCTTCAAATAAATATTTCAGAAATAATTATCTTCTTAGTTGGCATTAGACCTTCTACTTGCCCTTTATTTAGTGTCTCTGAGTCAGACTTTGTTGAACCAGACTAATGGAAAGAATACTATTTGCCATATTTTTGCATAGGTTTAAAGATATTTCTTTTAGGGAGCATGTAACGAACTACTTTCAGAAAACTTCATTTCTAACCATCATATTTAACTTGGATACCTACATGGAGAATTCAGTTTGGCCACTAAACCAATGAAAACTTGTTTATCTATATGGCTACTGTCAGGAAGGCCTATCAAATTTAACTTGGGATGATGTATATTTATATGTACATGATAAAAAGTCTGAAAGAATGTTTACCAAAATGTTTATAGTACCTCTAGGACTTCAGGTGTTTACCTCTGAGAACTGGCAAAACAGAGCATAAAAAAGTAGGAGAGATCCTACAAGCCACATTACATTATAAACATGCCTTCCAGATATTCTACCAATGAAAGTTTGAGTTTAAAAACTTTTAAAATGAATCAACTATGGAAAACTGTAATAGTTGTATTCTGAAATAATCCAAACTCTCAATTCTTCTAAGCAACAGCTTACAAATAGATACACAAACAAATGTGGGTATAAATTGCATATATTGAATATTTGAGAGATATTTAACAGCTGTATTTCCCAGACATTTCAAATAAGAAATGTGCTTCAATTTCAATGACTTTGGTTATTTAAATATAGGACATTTCTGAAATCAAATTTCTTCATGTGAAGAAAGTCATGTTTGATTCTCTTTTTGAGAACAATATAGATATTTCATTCATGAAAAAATTCAAGTTTGTTTTAACAAATGTATGTAAATGTACTCATTTACAAACATTCATGGCATAAAATATACTATAAATGTATAAAATTAAAAAAGTACACTTCAACCAATCCTAAGACACAAAAATTTTATTAACAGAAATCAACATATTTATAGAAAGAGAATATAAAAGGTATCTGATTTGAATAATGGTGCCCATTTAGCACTCATTACGATTATTTTATTCAAGACCTGATTCTGTCTCCCAAACTATAAAGTGAATCATTATTAATTTGCAGCATAAAGAAAAACACACAAAAACCTGGACTATTATTAAATCATTAAACTCAGAGAGAAACTGAAGTTGACAGAGAAGCTCAGACTGGAATTAACTGATACCATACTACTCACTATTTTACATTTCTTTCCTCTATTATTTCTGGCGCAAAATATACTCATCATATTCAAATAAAAATGCCATAGTGTATTTGACTGTAAAGTATGTGGCTACTTTCTTAATTTTATTCATGTAATTACCAAAGCTCTGTATTCCACTAAGGTACATATCTTATCTTGTATCCATGGACCCTCCTTTAGGGTATCATCAAGCAAGTTTTAAAAACTAAGCAGGACAGGCAAGAAAGCAACACTATGACAGTAAAAACAATATGGTATTCACTTTTGTTTCCTTTAAAGCGAAAGTCTTCTTAATAATTACTGTTGGCTGACAGAACTAAAGAAAGTATATTAGAACCTCAGTACTCTTAACAATGATCTCTCTTGGTTGTTATTTGTCTAAGAAGTGATAAGCCATATAATTTACAGAAAGCAAGCCACTGAATCCTTCAGAAAACACAACCTGGCAATGTATCTTCAATGCAAAATAATGAGGTGGCAGGAGCGTGATGAAAAAAACAGTCTTCGAAAACATCATGTAAGGGAGTCCAGTTGTGCTTGTATAGTCTCTAGCTATTTACAAAGACAAAAAAAAAAAAAAAAAGACATTAGTGAAGGGAACGAAACTCATATCAATTGTTATTTAGACACATGCAAATAGAAAGGAAAAAATGGCACTGGTAACTATGAATATTAAATCTATTCACATAGCAATAAAATTACCAGTTAGAATATTTTTCTTTTTATGTGAAGATATTAGAATTTGTGCTTGAAAATTTAAGTTTTCAAATTTTCAAAGAAAGAAGATTTCTTAATACTGTTAAGTGTCTTCAGCCGTTTCATTTTAAATTATCACTACATAATTTTGTTTTTAATGAGACATGGGGTTTTATTGGAGGCTTATGTACGAGGGAGTGAGTATAGTGGTGGTGGGCTGAACAGGATAACCACACGCATGGTCCAGTGGCAGTGGGCTGGGCAGAAGAACTGCCTACTTTATAAGATTTTAAAGTTGGGGGTGGAGGGAGTATATTTTCCTGGATTACAAAATCAGTCTTCAGAAAGAAACATGAAATATGCTCACAGATAAATCTCTAAAGGCATGTTTCCCTTTACCTTTGGGCCCAGAAATTAAAGTATTTGACATATATATTTAAAGTGTCAGTGTGGCTAGGAATCACAAAGTCATTATTTAGTGTTTTATATTAAAGCAACAATCCTATTGCTTTAATTAAAACTATTTTCCTTTTCTTCCTGATTTAGTTTTTCAGATTCTCTTCATTTCTCCTATACTTCCCCCTGTGAAATATAAGGTGTTTATAAGGGAAGTTTAAAGAACTTAGTTCCATAATAGGACATTTAAAAATAAGAATTCATAAAATGAAAACAAAATATTATGAAAAAAACACCACATATTAGAATATTATTTTAAAAATATAGACCTTGTTATAGAAATCAAACAACTCCTTGTGACTGAATTCCACAAGAACTTTCTCCAGGCTCTGTAAGGAAGAAAAACAACAAGAAGAATGTAGCTGCACACAATTTACATCACATTTTTTCTCTCAAGCTAATCTTAGAATATGACATAAGATTGTCCTCTGAGTGGTTTTTAAAAATGCTTACCTGCTCTACTCAACCCCATGATTCTTAGAACTCAAAAATGCACTAAATAACACTCTACTTTAGCAAAAGGTTTCAACTCTACAGAGACATCTGTCCTTCAAGTTGACTCTACGAAGGTTAATAAAACATATGCCAGTAACAGAACAACTTCATTATCTAATTTTTTTCAAGACAGAGATAATACATGAGATTATATTTCATCTTTCTCAGCAGTCTGTTTGAAATCTAGTAAATACCATTACACAAAGACACTGGAGGCAGGATATCTGATTGAACTCATCCAGCCATTAATGCCTCACATCAGCACAGCTACTGCCTCCAAGCACTAATATTGCAGTTCTGATCTCAACATGCTGAGGGTTACCTTCTTTAATGTACAGACTCAGCAAAAGTTCACAATTAACACAACAGTTTCAAAGCCAGGAGTTAAACACTCTCTTTCCTTTTACTTCACATGCATTAGAGAATCCTTTATGGGTGCTACAGATGCTAAGTAATATTGTGTATGTATGTATGATGCTGTAGTAAAGTATGATATTAAACTAAACCCAACTCCATACACTGAGGAAACAATTCAAACAAGTTGCTTAAGACTGCTCAAATGTATTTATTTTATTCAAGGTCCCTCTGAAGAAGTGAAAATTAATGATGAGACAATGCCAAGAATATGCTAACTGCTCTGATCACACTGCTGCAATCACATGATATAAAATGGGCACCACGAACTAAAGAAGTAGAAAATTGATGCAAAATTGAGCCACATAATTAATTGTTTATGGTCATTTCCAACATACTATTTATTCTAGTTCCCAGTTCCTATGTTCACTTTTGTTTATCTGTTTTCATTTCTATTTACAAAGCCGACATTTCAAACCAAATTATCTCTAACTAATTCCAGAAGAGTCAATGGGACTATGTTCAGAAAATGTATCTCACTTTTCATGAAGCTAAGTGTACAGGATCAAATTTCCATACTTCTAAGTACTTAAGCTTTAAAATGAATAAAGAAGTACATCTGCTTTAAAACCTCTTCCCTTAAGAATGATAATAAAATCATGAAGTTTTTATACTATATTAGAAAAATTCATTGGCTGTCACACATCATTAAAGCTCCAAAGATTTAATCAGCATCATCTATACATACTATATGTCCTCCTAGCAGTTAAGGAAGGATGATACCCTAAATTTCTGAGAAAAGCAAGACAAGTTCATTACTCTCACCTCCATTTAAAAAGATAGGAGAGAATGAAGGCTGAATCAGTGTGTAAACAACTGATTTGATGTACCCCTAAAGGTAGCAGTCAAGCCACGTTCTTGTTTTCTGTCTTTTGTTTTGCTTTGTTTTAAGGTGGTGTTTCCTAAAATGTTACATTGACGAAGGAGAATAAATTTAAATTCGAAAACACACTTCTTAAAAGAACAATAGCTATAGTGGTAGACTAGGAAGCTAGAGGCCCTCTTTCCACCACTAAGATACCAAGTTAACAATATATGGATCAGAATACCCTTGTGAGAACTTTAGAGACCAGTTGAGAAGCTACAGCACCCATGCCATTATAAAACCAAGAAGAAATTCCAATGAAAGTGGTAGGATATTAATTTCACAGTGTTCAGTGTATCCATGCGGATATCCTCTCCCATGTGGAACAGTTGGAGCAACCAAGAAGAACCCCCCAACCCCCATGCCAGAGCTCTTCCCTCAGGACAGAAACAAAAGAATGAACCACACATCCAACATTCTGGCTTTCTGGGGGATTCCCAAGGAACTGGTTTCTGTATCACTTAAAGAAGGGCACTCACAGGCCCAGCACCAGCATTTGGAAGGCACTGAAAACAGAGGTGAGAGGCATATTAGAGCCGCAGTTCCACAGGCAGGTGCCAGAGGGAGCAAGATATCAGAAAACATTTGAGAGGCGCTAGAACTCCCAGCTGGGCTGATTAGTGAAGGTCTTTCCCTGCCCAAGGTCAGTATGCAAAGACTGGAGGAGGTAGTTGTTTTTCAAAATGCCCAGCAAAAATCACAAAGCATACAAAGCAATAGGGAAATATACCCTAATCAAAGGAACAAAATAAAGCTCCGGAAACTTACCCTGAAGAAAGAAAGGTCTATGAGTTACCTGACTGGGAATTTAAAATAACAATTATAGGGATGTTTAATGAGCTAAAAGAGGGCTGGGAGCAGTAGCTCACATCTGTAATCCCAGTACTTTGGGAGGCCAAGGCAGGTGGATCACCTGAGGTCAGGAGTTCGAGACCAGTCCGGCCAACATGGTGAAACCCCTCTACTAAAAATACAAAAATTAGCCAGGCCTGGTGGCATGCCCCTTTAATCCCAGCCACTCGGGAGGCTGAGGCAGGAGAATCACTTGAACCCAGGAGGCAGAGGTTGCAGTGAGCCAAGATCGCGCCACTGCACTCCAACCTGGGTGGTAAAGTGAGACTGTCTCAAAACGACAGAGAGAGAATACAGGCTATTGAAAACAATCAGGAAAATGTACATGAACAAAAACACAGAAACTATAAAAAAGAACCAAACAGAAATCCTGGAGCTGAAAAATACAATAACTGAATGGAAAAAGTTATTAGAGGTATTCAACGACAGTCTTAGGTAGAATGAAGAATCAGTGAACTTGTAGACAAGTTATCTGAAATCACTGAGCAGAGCAGAAAAAAGAAAGAAGAAATGTGAAGTGATGCTAAGGGATTTAGGACAGTACCAAGCAGGTCCATATATGCATGATGGGTATTCCAGAATGGAAAGTAAGAGAGAAAAACATAAGAGAGCTTATCTGAAGAAAAAATGGCTGAAAACATCCCCCATCAGTGGACAGAAATGTACATACAGATCAAGAAATTCAAAGAACTTCAACTAGGAAAATCCAAAGATAACCACACTAAGACACATTATAGT
>NW_012119821.1:3499462-3506127 GCF_000951035.1 Colobus angolensis palliatus | reverse complement strand
CACAAAGATGTATAAAAATATAAGTTTCTCTAATAAAGGTAAATACATGGAAAAATATAGTAATAGGTACTACTGTAAATTTAGTATATGAAATTTAAATGAAAAAAACCTCCAAAACAAAACAAAAACCCATAAATCTATGTTAATGTATATATAATATATAGAAACGTAATTGGTAACATCAATAACAAATGGAGAAGTGGAGCAGTAAAGGAGAAAGTTTTCATATGTGATTAAAGTTAGGTTGTTATCAGTTTGAAATAGAATGCTATAACTTTGAGATGTTTTATAGATTTACAATGGTAACCACAAAGAAAATATCTATAGAATACACACAAAAGGAAGTGAGAAGGGAATGAAAGCATACCACTAGAAAAAAAATCAATGAAATGCAAAGGAAGGCAATGAGAGAGGAAGGGAACAAGACACAGACAGCAACTAACAAAATGGCAGTAAGTCCTTGTGTATCAGTAATTATTTTAAATGTAAACAGATTAAACTCCCCAATCAAAAGACATAGGCTGGTTGACTGGATAAAATAACAGAATCCAACTACACACTGTCTATAAGAGACACACTTTAGATCTAACAATACACATAGGCTGAAAGTGAAAGGATGGAAAAAGATATTCCATGTAAATGGTAACAAAAGAGAAGTGGCTACACTAAAATCAGACAAAATATACTTTAAATAAAAAACCATTAACCAGAGACAAAGAAAGACATTACATAATAATAAAAGGGTCAATTTACCAGGAAAATATAATAATTATAAGTATTTATGTACCAAACCTCATAGCTTTGGTGCATAAATACAGTAACTTCTCACTTAATGTTGTCATAGGTTTTTGAAAACCGTAACTTTAAGTACAATGACAAACAACAAAGTCATTTTCCCCCCACCATTATGATAAAACGACATTGAACAAAATGACATTATTTAAAAGCCTGCTGTCATTGTTTTGCTTAAAGATACAGTTTCCAAGAACCTATCACAATGTTTTATGAGGACTTACTGTATTTCTATGAATCTAAATATATGGAACAAACTTTGGCTGGATTGAAGAAATTGGCAATAACACAATAAATAGTAGGAGACTTCAATATTCCACTTTCAACAATGAACAGAATTATACAGAAAATCAATAAGGAAACAAGATTTAAAAAACCCTACAGACCAATGAGACCTAACAGACATATACAGAACACTCCAATCAAAAATAGCAGAATATATATTGTTGAGTACCCATGGAACATTCTCTGGGATAAGACCATTCATTGGGCCACAAAACAAATCTTAAATTCCAGAAGTCTGAAGTCAAACAAAGTATCTTTTCTGATTACAATGGAATACAACTAGAAACCAGTAGCCCAAGGAAAACTGGGAAATCTACAAATATGTGGAAATTAAACACATTCTCATACAATCAATGGGTCAAATAAGTCATAAGGGGAACTGAAACTGGGAAATACCTTAAGACAAATGAAAGTGAAAACACAACATGCCAAAATTTTGGGATGGAATGAAACTAGTGTTAAAGGGTTAAGTTTATAGCTGTTAAATGTATAATGTAAAATATATATATATATATATCAAGTTAACAACCTAACTTTACACCCAAGAAACTAGAAAAAAAAAAAACAAACAACCTAAGGTCAAAGTGAGCAGGAAGAAGAAAATAATATAGACTATAACAGATAAATGACATAGAAAATCAAAAAACAATATAAAAATTCAAAGAAATTGAGTTAATTTTTTAAAAAGATCAACAAAATTTACAAACCCTTAACTAGACTAATTAAGAAAAAAAGAGAGAAGACCCAAATAACTAACACTAAAAATAAAAGACAGGACATTTTAACAGATGCCATAGAAATAAAAAAGTGTTATAAAAGAACACTATGAACAACTATTTGCTAACAAGTTGAATAACCTAGACAAAATGGATAAATTCCTACAACCAACCTACTAAGACTAAATCATGAATAAATAGAAAATATGAACAGATTAATAAAGAATAAGGAGACTGAATCAGTAGTTAAAAACCCCTCAAGAAAGAAATGCCCAGGACCAGATGGTTTCACTGGAGAATTCTACGAAACATTTAAAGAATTAACATCCATTGTCCTGCAACTCTTCCAAAACCTTGAAAAACAGGAGATACTCCCAACCTTATTCTAATGAGGCCAGTATTATCCTGGTTCCAAAGCCAAAGACACTACAAGAAAACTACAGACCAATATCCATGATAAGTATTGATGCAAAAATCCTCAACAAAACACTAGCAAACTAAAGTCAAGAGCACATTAAAAGGCTTATACACCATAGTATTATAATAAATATCATTATACAAGTAGTAGTTATTTCTACATTGCAAGCATGGTTCAGCATATGAAAATGGATTGGTGTATTACACTGCATTAACAGAATAAAGGTGGAAAGACACATAATCACCTGAATTGATACAGAAAAGCATCTGACTTATGTCCGTCATAATCATTGCCATTTGTCTTTCAATCCACAATGACTTACAGAAGACCATGGGGAATACAGCAGTGGTAAGTGTTTTGTCTATATTTAGACAGCATACACTCCACAGTCTTCCAAGGGGTGGCCCAGGGCAGTTGTTTTGTGGGGAAATAAGAATGGAGCTTAGATGTGCAAGATAAAAAGGAAAGGGTGGCAGGCCGAGGGCCAACTCCCCACATTATCATGTTCTGACATGGAATCCCCCAAGGAGTCCAAAATTTTTAAATTTAAATCTGTCTTTCTAAGATATCATGAAGATATCAAGTAAGGAGTGTAGACCACATTTAAGAGTTCGGTAGCTTTTTAAATGACTTTTATGTTTTTATGTATGATATGGATCTCCATTTTCACTCTTGCTTCAGGTCTTACAAATATTAAGAGTGGGTCTGATCAAAAGCTACCCTGGAGCCACTGCATTTTTAGGAGGAAAACATATTCAGCTTTCCTTAGGACTGTAACTAGGAAGTCACAAGTTTTCTTATAAAACCAGAATCAACTAACTTCATTTTTTACTTGTCATAAAATGTATGGAAGGTTTTATCCATTAATTAAGTATATTTTCAAACAATTTATCTTGTTTGAACACAAATCAGTGGCAGCCCCCGCAGATATATGAAAAGCATGGAGTTCAATGGAAGTTCAATTACTAGTATTAAAGGGTGCTTCTCTTTGGATTGTCTAGGCTCTACATATTTCATCCTTAATTTTATATACTTCTGGCCTTTGAGTCAACGCACAGTTCATTAGTATCTTTGTTAAGGGAAGAAGAAGAGAAAATAAAATGAAATTCAGACCTGTCATCTTAGTTATCAGTAGCAACTCTAACAGACTTCATGGAGAAAAATGTAGAAACTCCTGGTTACAGTAGTTTTATAGGCTGAATCTGACAATGTATATAATTATCCATGTGCTTCCTGCCTATCACTGTCATTAGATAATGGAACTTGACTATTTGGCCCTATTTTTTCCCTCAGAGTCAGAAAGACTGGATAATAAAATGTAGGATATTATGTCATACTGAATAAGAAGAGAAATACCCTAATGGCATAAACTACAGCTGTGAGTTACGAAAATGCATCTGCATCTTGTCATCCATAAACCAAAACTATCTTGAATTAAACCAAATAAAGTATATCTATCTAAATACATATATATACGTACACACACACATACATACACACATACACTCCTTTAGATGACACTGTGCCTAGTTTTTAAAAATAGCTGTCTTTAGCATAAAAGTTAATGACATTACATCTCCATTCTTCCAGAAACCAGATACAAGGATATTTTCATATAATGCAAAATTGGATTTTAGGTTAAAAGATTTTAAAGAAATTAAATTTGCTGATCATTCTTTTTTTTTTTTCTGAGATGGGGTCTTG
The DNA here is from genome assembly GCF_000951035.1 of Colobus angolensis palliatus. Classification (NCBI taxonomy): domain Eukaryota; kingdom Metazoa; phylum Chordata; class Mammalia; order Primates; family Cercopithecidae; genus Colobus; species Colobus angolensis. The sequence continues at coordinate 3,502,212 of NW_012119821.1, read as the reverse complement.
CTCTGTTGCCCAGGCTGGAGTGCAATGGTATAATCACAGCTCACTGCAGCCTCGTACTGACTCCGGGGTGTAAATGATCCTCCTGCCTCAGCCTGTGAGTAGCTGGGACTGGAAGTACACTACCACACCCAGTATGTTATTTTTATTGTTTGTAGAAACAGAGTCTCACTATATTGTCCAAGCTGGTTTCAAACCCCTGAGCTCAAGTGATCCTCCCACCTTAGCCTCCCAAAGTATTGGGATTACAGGTATGATCACTGCACCTGGCCTTTGCTGATAATTGTAACAGGAAGTCTTTCAAAGGAATATAGTAACTGGATATGTAATACAAATTATTTCTGGAAGGACTTTTTGTTGGTTGTTTAACAACAATATCAATGGATACTGCCATTATGCAGTAAGACTAATAGGAAACATTTATCAGATTTGGTTAAAAAGTTATTCTGAGGCCGGGCACAGTGGCTTACGCCTGTAATACCAGCACTTTGGGAGGCCAACGTGGGTGGATCACCTGTGGTCAGCAGTTCGAGACCAGCCTGAACAACATGGTGAAACCCTGTCTCTACTAAAAATACAAAAATTAGCTGGGTGTGGTGGTGGGTGCCTGTAATCAGAGCTACTCGGGAGGATGAGGCAGGAGAATCGCTTGAACCCAGGAGGTGGAGGTTGCAGTGAGCCAAGATTGTGCCTCTGCGCTCCAGCCTGGGTGACAGAGCAAGACACCGTCTTTAAAAAAAAAAAAAAAAAAAAAAAAAAAAGGTTGTTATTTTGTGATAGCTAGATAGCCCAAGATACTGATATACATACACACCCTTCCACACAAATGAATAAGTTTTAAAACATAAAGATGAAGTCAGTAAATAAGGTAGGGTTTTTGTTTTATTGCTGTCATTGTTTTTGTTGTAGGTAGAATGGTTACTTTTGTAGGAGAGGTGATGGATTTGTACTGAGTCATTCGCAGTATTGCATGATTTCTCTTGAGATAAAAGTATTTATATGTGAGATGTTTTGAAGGCTACTGCAAAATGATACCTGCTCAAGGGAGAATAAAACAGGATAACATTTTTCTTAGTCTTCCATCTTGGTTCTACAGAATCTTGTCTAATCTAACTTTCTTAGTTCCCACAAAACCCACCAGAAGTCTCTACTCCTATGTGCATATGTTTATTCCTCATCTATCAACTATGAGGTTAGGCTCTATTAGGGTCTGAATTGTGTGTCCTCAAAATTTGTAAGTTGAAGTCCTAACCTCTAGTACCTCAGGAGGTGACTTTATTTGGAGATAGAGCTTGGAGGTAATTAAGGTAAAATGTAGTCATGAGGATGGCCCCTAATCCAAACGAATGGTATCCTTATTAAGAGACAAGGATACAGATACATACAAAGGGAAGACTATGCAAAGACACCAGAGAAAGACAACCATTTACAAACCAAGGAGAAAGACTTTAGAAGAAACCAAATGGATTTTAGATTTCTAGCCTCCAGAATTGTGAAAAAATAATTTTCTGTTGTTTAAGCTACTTCATTTGTGTTACTTTGTTACGGTTGCCCTAGCAAGCTAATGTAAGACCAATCACCTCTTCTGGGAGAGATAAAAGAGATCCTTATCATAAGAGCAATGTAAAAGCATTATAGAGTTTTAGATATACGAGTGATACAATTATGTTTACACATTTAAGAACTCAGTTTGGTTTTTATTTGGAAATGAATTAGAACTGGCTGAACTGTATGTGGAGAAAACAGTTTGGAGGCTACTACATTAGTCCAGGCAAGACAAATGTGATGGCAGCAATGATAGAGAAAAGTGAAGAATTTTGAGGTAGTGTTTAGAGGGAGATGAGACAGCACTTGATGACAGATTTGAACTGGGATGAAGGGTAGTGAAAAAATAAAAGGAGTCAAAAATGACTCTCAGGTTTCTGGCAGAAGTTGGAGGGATGGAACCGAGATTAGAAACTCTTAGTGCTGCAGATCTGAAGAAGGGCAGGATCCAAAATACAGTTTCAGACACAATTAGCTTGATATGTCTGCAAGATTTCCTTGGAAATATATGTCTGGAGAGCCAAAAAGATTTAGGTAAGGGATATACATTTGGAAGTCACTGATATATTGATGATATTTAAAACCACAAAAGTGCACGAAATAGCCCAGGAAAAGAATGTATTTTTCCAGATCATATGGGACCCAAAAAAAAAAAAAAAAAAAAGAATGAGGGCAAGGTGGCACACGCCTGTAGTCTCAGCTACTCAGGAGACTGACAAATATACAAGGATGAGCTCATGCCACTGTACTCCAGCCTGGCTGACAGAGTGAGACTCCGTCTCAAAAAAAAAAAAAAAAAAAAAAGTATGGGCTGGAAGGAAGCAGAAAGATAGGTGAGTATGGAGAGGAGGAAGATGTAGGGTGAAAGGAGAGGTATACCCTGTAACCCTCAGTATGAATTTCAGAATAATCTAGCAGGGAGGGAGAGATTGCTGATGTAGGAGAGGGAATAGTTGAAGAGCATGATACTTGAGAAGTTGAGAAGGAAGGGATCCAGAGACCATGTGCAGAGGTGGCCTTTGAAAGGTAGATGGAGGGCCAGGTACGGTGGCTCACACCTGTAATCCCAGCACTTTGGGAGGCCAAGGCAGGCAGATCATTTGAGCTCAAGAGTTCAAGACCAGCCTGGCCAACATGGTGAAACCCCATCTCTACTAAAAATACAAAAATTAGCCAGGTGTGGTGGTGCATGCCTGTAATCCCAGCTA